>NC_069501.1:40403198-40628198 GCF_027579735.1 Bombina bombina
TTGTTTCTGCAGAGCAGTGTACTGATTTGTTTCTGCAGAGCAGGGTACTGATTTGTTTCTGCAGAGCAGTGTACTGATTTGTTTCTGCAGAGCAGTGTACTGATTTGTTTCTGCAGAGCAGTGTACTGATTTGTTTCTGCAGAGCAGTGTACTGATTTGTTTCTGCAGAGCAGTGTACTGATTTGTTTCTGCAGAGCAGTGTACTGATTTGTTTCTGCAGAGCCGTGTACTGATTTGTTTCTGCAGAGCAGTGTACTGATTTGTTTCTGCAGAGCAGTGTACTGATTTGTTTCTGCAGAGCAGTGTACTGATTTGTTTCTGCAGAGCAGTGTACTGATTTGTTTCTGCAGAGCAGTGTACTGATTTGTTTCTGCAGAGCAGCGTACTGATTTGTTTCTGCAGAGCAGGGTACTGATTTGTTTCTGCAGAGCAGCGTACTGATTTGTTTCTGCAGAGCAGTGTACTGATTTGTTTCTGCAGAGCAGCGTACTGATTTGTTTCTGCAGAGCAGTGTACTGATTTGTTTCTGCAGAGCAGTGTACTGATTTGTTTCTGCAGAGCAGCGTACTGATTTGTTTCTGCAGAGCAGTGTACTGATTTGTTTCTGCAGAGCAGTGTACTGATTTGTTTCTGCAGAGCAGCGTACTGATTTGTTTCTGCAGAGCAGCGTACTGATTTGTTTCTGCAGAGCAGCGTACTGATTTGTCTCTGCAGAGCAGTGTACTGATTTGTTTCTGCAGAGCAGTGTACTGATTTGTTTCTGCAGAGCAGCGTACTGATTTGTCTCTGCAGAGCAGGGTACTGATTTGTTTCTGCAGAGCAGCGTACTGATTTGTTTCTGCAGAGCAGCGTACTGATTTGTCTCTGCAGAGCAGTGTACTGATTTGTTTCTGCAGAGCAGTGTACTGATTTGTTTCTGCAGAGCAGCGTACTGATTTGTTTCTGCAGAGCAGTGTACTGATTTGTTTCTGCAGAGCAGTGTACTGATTTGTTTCTGCAGAGCCGTGTACTGATTTGTTTCTGCAGAGCAGTGTACTGATTTGTTTCTGCAGAGCAGTGTACTGATTTGTTTCTGCAGAGCAGTGTACTGATTTGTTTCTGCAGAGCAGCGTACTGATTTGTTTCTGCAGAGCAGCGTACTGATTTGTTTCTGCAGAGCAGTGTACTGAGTTGCTGCTGTGATCTATGTCTGCATCACTCAGATGCCATTACATTAGTTATGCATACGATGCCAAACAGAAGAACAAAACCTATTTATCAATCGTTTGTAAACATCTAATACAAAGTATAATCATTGACATATTCTGTATAATACTGAATAAAAAACAGATTACTATCAAGGTTTTAAATGTATTTACAAAATTCTACAGTAAAGTCTGCAGATTTCTTTTTATATTGCGTCTGTGGTCATCTTTTTAACTGAAACAGAATCTAGTCTATTTCTAGTCTATTTCTAATCTTTTTCTGATTGCCAACAAAATATAACGCTACACTAAAAAAAACAAACGGCTAGATTACGAGTTTTGTGTTATGAGCGGCTCGCGGCTAACTTGCAAGTTATTGTCACCGCTCACCTCCCTATAGCGCTGCTATTACAGGTTTGCAAAAACCCGGCGTTAGCAGGCAATATGGCAGCATTGAGCTCCATACCGCACTCAAATACCAGCGCTGCTTTGAGCTGGTTTTACGTGCTCATGCACAATTTCCCCATAGACCTCAATGGGGAGAGCCGGCTAAAAAAAAGCCTAACACCTGCAATAAAGGAGCGTAAAGCTCCGTAACGCAGCCCCATTGATTCCTATGGGGAAAGAAAATTTATGTTTACACCTAACACCCTAACATATACCCCGAGTCTAAACACCCCTAATCTCCTGCCCCGACATCGCCGCAACCTACAGTACACTTATTAACCCCTAATCTGCCGCCCCTAACATCGCCGCCACCTACCTACATTTATTAACCCCTAATCTACCGCCCCCAATGTCGCCACCATCTACCTACACTTATTAACCCCTAATCTGCTGCCCCCAATGTCGTAGCTACCTACATTACATTTATTAACCCCTAATCTTCCGCCCCCAATGTCGCCGCCACTATACTAAAGTTATTAAGAACTAAACCTAACCCTAAGTCTAACCCTAACACCCACTAACTTGAACATAATTAAAATAAATCTAAATAAAAATTACAATTAATACCTAAATAATTCCTATTTAAAACTATATACTTATCTATAAAATAAAACCTAAGCTAGCTACAATATAACTAATAGTTACATTGTATCTATCTTAGGTTTTATTTTTATTTCACAGCTAAGTTTGTATTTATTTACTAGGTAGACTAGTTACTAAATAGTTATTAAATATTTACTAACTACCTAGTTAAAATAAATACAAACATACTGTACCTGTAAAATAAAACCTAACCTGTCTTACACTAACACCTAACCTTACACTACAATTAAATAATGTACATTAATTAATTACAATAAACTAAATAAAAAAAATTAAACACTAAATTACTCAAAATAAAAAAGCCCCCCCAAAATAAAAAAAAAACCCTAGCCTAAACTAAACTGCCAATAGCCCTTAAAAGGGCCTTTTGTGGGGCATTGCCCCAAAGAAATCAGCTCTTTTACCTGTAAAAAATAATACAAACAACCCCCCCAACAGTAAAACCCACCACCCACACAACCAAACCCCCCAAATAAAATCCTATCTAAAAAACCTAAGCTCCCCATTGCCCTGAAAAGGGCATTTAGATGGACACTGCCCTTAAAAGGGCATTTAGCTCTTTTTCAGCCCAAACCCTAAGCTAAAAATAAAACTCACCCAATAAACCCTTAAAAAAACCTAACACTAACCCCCGAAGATCCACTTACAGTTTTTGAAGACCGGACATAAATCCTCAACGAAGCTGGGAGAAGTCTTCATCCAAGCGGGCAGAAGTCCTCAATGAAGCCGGGAGAAGTCTTCATCCAAGTGGCAAGAAGTGGTCCTCCAGACGGGCAGAAGTTTTCATCCAGACGGCATCTTCTATCTTCATCCTTCCGACACAGAGCGGCTCCATCTTCAAGACATCTGGCGCGGAGCATCCTCTTCATACAGTTACAGCCGTACACTGAAGGTTCCTTTAAATTACGTCATCTAAGATGGCGTCCCTTGAATTCCGATTGGCTGATAGATTTCTATCAGCCAATCGGAATTAAAGGTGAAAAAATTCTATTGGCTGTTGCAATCAGCCAATAGGATTGAGCTTCAATCCTATTGGCTGATCCAAGCAGCCAATAGGATTGAGCTCACATTCTATTGGCTGTTTCAATTATGTTGCATTACGGCCAAAAAAGTGTGCGGTACAGATATACCTGCAAAACTCGTAATACCAGCAGTAGTGAAAAAACATCGTTATGAAGCTTTTTCACTCATAACGCAAAAGTCGTAATCTAGCCGAAAGGCTTTAAAAGTCAATATCCCACTAAAATGCACACATTTCAGGGAATGCTTGAAAGGGACACTAAACCCAATTTTTCTTTCATGATTCAGATAGAGCAGCAATTTTAAGCAACTTTCTCATTTACACCTATTATCAATTTTTCTTCTTCTCTTGCTATCTTTATATAAAATGCAGGAATGTAAAGCTTAGGAGCCAGACCATTTTGGTTAGAACCTGGGTTATGCTTGCTCATTGGTTTGCTAAATGTAGCCACCAATAAGCAAGGCCTACCCAGGGTGCTGAACCTAAAATGGGACGGCTGCTAAGCTTTACATTCCTGCTTTTTTAAATAAACATACATTTTTTCTTTGTTCTCTTGCTATCTTTATTTCAAAAGCAGGAATGTAAAGCTTAGCAGCCGGCCCATTTTAGGTTCAGCACCCTGGATAGTGCTTGCTTATTGGTGGCTACATTTAGCAAACCAATAAGCAAGTATACCCTAGGTTCTGAACCAAAAATGGTCCGGCTGCTAAGCTTTCCTGCTTTTGAAATAAAGATAGCAAGAGAAGAAGAAAAATTGAAAACAGGAGTAAATTAGAAAGTTTATTAAAATTGCTGCTCTATTTGAATCATGAAAGAAAAAAAAATGGGTTTAGTGTCCCTTTAAATGCCCATTACTACAAAATGAAAACTTAAACTGCATTTCCCCAGGTGCTGCATGCAAGGACAGGAAACGGCTTAACCCAGACCTGATTATTTAGCAACTACTGCATCTCAAAATTCAACATTTTTATCCTAAATGTTATGGGGGAGGGTGGTGCTTTAGCAGTGAGCTAGGGGCTGCCATTGTACTTAATATTTCATGAGAACATAAATAATTAAGTTCATTTAAG
The DNA here is from genome assembly GCF_027579735.1 of Bombina bombina. Classification (NCBI taxonomy): domain Eukaryota; kingdom Metazoa; phylum Chordata; class Amphibia; order Anura; family Bombinatoridae; genus Bombina; species Bombina bombina. Next base: position 40,407,524 of record NC_069501.1, read on the forward strand.
TGTTAAGTGTTATTATTATTGTTATTATTATTATTATTATTATTATTATTAATAATAATAATAATAATAATAATAATTAGTAAATCTTTATTCTGGCAGGAAAACCTTCATGCAAATAAAAAATATGTTATGAGCTACATTATCAAGACACAAAAAACACTTGTTGCAGTACTGGCTGGTGAATATTTACTTTAAGCTAGTTTACATTCGGCTGGATTTAGGAAACAATGGGGCTGTTTGAGCTGAAAAAAAACCTAACACCTGCAAAAAAGCAGCGTTCAGCTCCTAACGCAGCCCCATAGTTTCCTATGGGGAAATTCATTTTATGTCTGCATCTAACACCCTAACATGTACCCTGAGTCTAAACACCCTTAACCTTACACTTAACCCCTAATCTGCCGCCCCCGCTATCGCTGACACCTGCATATTTTTTTAAACCCCTAATCTGCCGCTCCGTACACCGCCGCAACCTACGTTATCCCTATGTACCCCTAATCTGCTGCCCCTAACACCGCCGACCCCTATATTATATTTATTAACCCCTAATCTGCCGCCCCCAACGTCGCCTCCACCTACCTACAAGAATTAACCCCTAATCTGCCGACCGGACCTCACAGCTACTATAATAAATGTATTAACCCCTAAAGCTAAGTCTAACCCTAACACTAACACCCCCCTAAGTTAAATATAATTTAAATCTAACTAAATAAATTAACTATTATTAAATAAATTATTCCTATTTAAAGCTAAATACTTACCTATAAAATAAACCCTAATATAGCTACAATATAAATTATAAGTATATCATAGCTATTTTAGGATTAATATTTATTTTACAGGCAACTTTGTATTTATTTTAACCAGGTACAATAGCTATTAAATAGTTAATAACTATTTAATAGTTACCTAGTTAAAATAATTACAAAATTACCTCTAAAATAAATCCTAACCTAAGTTACAATTAAACCTAACACTACACTATCAATAAATTAATTAAATAAAATACCTACAATTACCTACAATTAAACCTAACACTACACTATCAATAAATTAATTAAATACAATACCTACAAATAAATACAATTAAATAAACTAACTAAGTTACAAAAAATAAAAAAATATTTACAAACATTAGAAAAATATTACAACAATTTTTAACTAATTACACCTACTCTAAGCCCCCTAATAAAATAACAAAGACCCCCAAAATAAAAAAATGCCCTACCCTATTTGTTAGGAACTCTCACTGATACTCTCAAGGAGTGAGAATATAGAGGCAGGGTTAGGAGCACAACTGCAGAATGGTAAAGGAAGTTGATATTTATTTTTGTAAGAGTAGAATGTATCAGCTCCTTCTATATAACACTACTGAACATGTGCTATAATTAGAAAGGAGGTGACTTTAGTCTGGTGGCAATCCTCAAAGTATTAGAGGTATAGCTGGACTCAGATATATAAGTTCACAGACAATATTGTAAATCAATTTGTAACAATTGTATGGCTTCCTTGTAGAATTTGTGATAACACTTAAACAGTATCAGATCTTGAGTGGTGATCAGTAGTAGTATAACCAAATGCTTTAGTGTTATTACGGTAAATGGAATAAACTCCAAGCAACAATGTAATTATAATGAAAGTCTTACTTGCGTGATGATTTTCCTAACGCTCCGGTATTAGGTAATAATACACAACCGCTTCTCCTGAAGCGTCTGATGCAAAGCCGTACAGCTTCAGCCTCTGTGCTGTAAGTCAATTCAGCAATAGTGAGAAAGGCACTGAGCGAGACTGAAGTGACACGCTGATACTTGGGAGTTCCGGTGAGTCACTGAGAGTGAGACGGCTCCGTTGTAGCAGCGTGGGGCTCAGAGCCTGTGTTTGCTCAATTACTGCAGCGTGGAGGATTTGCGGGGAGGTGAGGTAGAATCTAACAGCGGCTTGGAAATAATCTGGTAGAAGTAATGCCTCAGATAGGTTCGCCTTCCACTATAGATTTAGGAGATCCGGAGCTTGGAATTAGAGAGATAGGTATAGGAATTGTAGAAACTTTATCCTTTTCCTTGTAATCCAAGTAGGTTAGCTCATAGAGCTGTAGCTTGCATACTACAAACAGAATGCTGAGCGCTGTGAGGCCAGGTGTTTTATTACCTACAGAGGAAAGGTAACTGAATGCTGCAGGGTCCTAAAAGGTACTGACTCTGACATCACCCCCTCATCAAGGGAGCTGTCCCACAGCTCGAGGTGCAGGACGGTCCGGATGTCTACGATGGAACAGGGACACCAGACGAGGAGCATTCAAATTGGAGGCTGGTTCCCAGGTGTCATCCTCAGGTGGGTAATCCTTCCAACGTATCAGATATTCCAACTCTGAACCCCGGAATCTGGAATCCAAGACTGAATGAACTTCATATGAATCAGTCTCCGCCAAAGGTGTAGTAGGAGGCAGAATCAGGTCAGCGTCTCGAGTGGGAGTGTATGGCTTGATCAAGGAGACATGAAACGTTGTGTAGATTTTCATGGAAAGTGGCAGGTCCAAAGTCACAGCGTTTTCGTTGATGATTCGGCTAACAGAAAAAGGTCCAATAAAACGGGAAGCCAGCTTCTTAGATCGCACTTGCAAACGCAAATTTCTTGTTGAAAGCCAAACCTTGTCGCCAATGGCGTACCTTGGGGATGATCTTCTTCGGAGGTCATAGTAATGTTTTTGGCTACCTTGAGCTTTTTGGATGTTCTGTGTGATGTTGGAGAATGCCATTATAAGGTTTCTGCTATAATCTTCGAGTAGAGGAGACGCAGAAGATGGTTCTGAATTGAGGTGAAAGGTGGGATGATAACCATAAGAGGCATACAAAGGTGACAGTTTAGTAGATGAATTCTTTAGGTTATTATAGGCATATTCTGCCATGGGCAAATAGTCGACCCAATCGTCTTGTTGTTGGTTACAATAACATCGTAGGTATTCTTCTAGCCACTGATTCAACCGCTCGGTTTGGCCATTCGTCTGCGGATGGAATGAGGTAGAATAGCTGTGGTTAATCTTTAGTAAAGAGCATAGTTTAGTCCAGAATCTCGACGTAAATTGGGTGCCCCTGTCCGTGATTATCCTGGAAGGTGTATCATGAAGTTTTACGATATGATGTAGGAATAGGTTAGCAGTCTCAGCAGAAGTAGGCAACTTATGATACGGGATGAAGTGTCCCATTTTCGTAAACGTATCTATTACGACTAGGATAGTCGTTTGTCTCTTAGAGGGTGGTAACTCTACAATGAAGTCCATGGAGACTTGATCCCAAGGTCTTTGGGGTATAGGAAGAGGCATTAAAAGTCCGTAGGGTTTGTTACTTTCGGATTTGGAGGAAGCACAAATCGAGCAAGAAGTTACATAGTCATAAACTGTCTTTCTCAATTTTGGCCACCAGTAAGTCCTCTGAAGTAAATCTGTTGTATGGTTCACACCAGGATGTCCTGACAATGGTAGATCGTGATGGTGTCTAATAATTGTAGTTCTTAAACTGGGAGACACATATATCTTATCTTCATGATAGTACACTCCAGACTTTTGTGATAGTAAGTTTTGAGGTAAATCCTTGTCATCCTTGTAAGATGATAATAGTTCTTCCTTGAAGCAAGACGAGAGGGCGATAAAGCGCTCTTCAGGTATGATTGAAGTTGAGGTGAACTTATGTTAGGAACTCTCACTGATACTCTCAAGGAGTGAGAATATAGAGGCAGGGTTAGGAGCACAACTGCAGAATGGTAAAGGAAGTTGATATTTATTTTTGTAAGAGTAGAATGTATCAGCTCCTTCTATATAACACTACTGAACATGTGCTATAATTAGAAAGGAGGTGACTTTAGTCTGGTGGTAATCCTCAAAGTATTAGAGGTATAGCTGGACTCAGATATATAAGTTCACAGACAATATTGTAAATCAATTTGTAACAATTGTATGGCTTCCTTGTAGAATTTGTGATAACACTTAAACAGTATCAGATCTTGAGTGGTGATCAGTAGTAGTATAACCAAATGCTTTAGTGTTATATTGCGTGATGATTTTCCTAAGGCTCCGGTATTAGGTAATAATACACAACCGCTTCTCCTGAAGCGTCTGATGCAAAGCCGTACAGCTTCAGCCTCTGTGCTGTAAGTCATTTCAGCAATAGTGAGAAAGGCACTGAGCGAGACTGAAGTGACACGCTGATACTTGGGAGTTCCGGTGAGTCACTGAGAGTGAGACGGCTCCGTTGTAGCGCTGCGCAGCGTGGGGCTCAGAGCCTGTGTTTGCTCAATTACTGCAGCGTGGAGGATTTGCGGGGAGGTGAGGTAGAATCTAACAGCCGCTTGGAAATAATCTGGTAGAAGTAATGCCTCAGATAGGTTCGCCTTCCACTATAGATTTAGGAGATCCGGAGCTTGGAATTAGAGAGATAGGTATAGGAATTGTAGAAACTTTATCCTTTTCCTTGTAATCCAAGTAGGTTAGCTCATAGAGCTGTAGCTTGCATACTACAAACAGAATACTAAGCGCCGAGCGCTGTGAGGCCAGGTGTTTTATTACCTACAGAGGAAAGGTAACTGAATGCTGCAGGGTCCTAAAAGGTACTGACTCTAACACTATTCTAAAATTAAAATAGAAAAGCTCTTTTACCTTACCAGCCTTGAAAAGGGCCTTTTGCGGGGCATGCCCCAAAGAATTCAGCTCTTTTGCCTGGACAAAAAACATACAATACCCCCCAACATTACAACCCACCACCCACATACCCCTAATCTAACCCAAACCCCCATTAAATAAACCTAACACTAAGCCCCTGAAGATCTCCCTACCTTGTCTTCACCACACCGGGTTCACCGATCGGTCCAGAAGAGCCTCCGAAGTCTTCATCCAAGCCCAAGATGTCCATGATCTGGCTGAATTCTTGATCCAAGCAGGAGCTGAAGAGGTCCATGATCCGGCTGAAGTCTTCATCCAAGCGGGAGCTGAAGAGGTCCATGATCCGACTGAAGTCTTCAACCAAGCGGGAGCTGAAGAGGTCCATGATCCGGCTGAAGTATTCTATCAAGCGGCATCTTCAATCTTCTTTCTTCCGGATCCATGTTCATCCAGCCGACGCGGAACATCCATCTTCACCGACGACTTCCCGACGAATGACGGTTCCTTTAAGGGACGTCATCCAAGATGGCGTCCCTCGAATTCCGATTGGCTGATAGGATTCTATCAGCCAATCGGAATTAAGGTAGGAAAATTCAGATTGGCTGATGGAATCAGCCAATCAGATTCAAGTTCAATGCGATTGGCTGATCCAATCAGCCAATCAGATTGAGCTCGCATTCTATTGGCTGTTCCGATCAGCCAATAGAATGCGAGTTCAATCTGATTGGCTGATTGGATCAGCCAATCAGATTGAACTTGAATCTGATTGGCTGATTCCATCAGCCAATCAGATTTTTCCTACCTTAATTCCGATTGGCTGATAGAATCCTATCCGCCAATCGGAATTCGAGGGACGCCATCTTGGATGATGTCCCTTAAAGGAACCGTCATTCGTCGGGAAGTCGTCGGTGAAGATGGATGTTCCGCGTCGGCGGAATGAACATGGATCAGGAAGAAAGATGATTGAAGATGCCGCTTGATAGAAGACTTCAGCCGGATAATGGACCTCTTCAGCTCCCGCTTGGATGAAGACTTCAGCCGGATCATGGACATCTTCAGCCCCCCGCTTGGGGTTGGATCAAGACATCGGAGTCTGGATACCCGGTGTGGTGAAGATAAGGTAGGAAGATCTTCAGATGCTTAGTGTTAGGTTTATTTAAGGGGGGTTTGGGTTAGATTAGGGGTATGTGGGTGGTGCGTTGTAATGTTGGGGGGGTATTGTATTATTATTTTTTTACAGGCAAAAGAGCTGAATTCTTTGGGGCATGCCCCGCAAAAGGCCCTTTTCAGGGCTGGTAAGGTAAAAGAGCTTTTCTATTTTAATTTTAGAATAGGGTAGGGCATTTTTTTATTTTGGGGGTCTTTGTTATTTTATTAGGGGGCTTAGAGTAGGTGTAATTAGTTTAAAATTGTTGTAATATTTTTCTAATGTTTGTAAATATTTTTTTATTTTTTGTAACTTAGTTCTTTTTTTATTTTTTGTACTTTAGTTAGTTTATTTAATTGTATTTATTTGTAGATATTGTATTTAATTAATTTATTGATAGTGTAGTGTTAGGTTTTATTGTAGTTAATTGTAGGTATTTTATTTTATTAATTTATTGATAGTGTAGTGTTAGGTTTAATTGTAACTTAGGTTAGGATTTATTTTACAGGTAATTTTTTAATTATTTTAACTAGGTAACTATTAAATAGTTATTAACTATTTAATAGCTATTGTACCTGGTTAAAATAAATACAAAGTTGCCTGTAAAATAAATATTAATCCTAAAATAGCTACAATATCATTATAATTTTTATATTGTAGCTATATTAGGGTTTATTTTACAGGTAAGTATTTAGCTTTAAATAGGAATAATTTATTTAATAAGAGTTAATTTATTTCGTTAGATTTAAATTATATTTAACTTAGGGGGGTGTTAGGGTTAAGGTTAGACTTAGCTTTAGGGGTTAATAAATGTATTAAAGTAGCGGTGAGGTCCGGTCGGCAGATTAGGGGTTAATACTTGAAGTTAGGTGTCGGCTATGTTAGGGAGGGCAGATTAGGGGTTAATACTATTTATTATAGGGTTATTGAGGCGGGAGTGAGGCGGATTAGGGGTTAATACATTTATTATAGTAGCGGTGAGGTCCGGTCGGCAGATTAGGGGTTAATATTTGTAGGTAGGTGGAGGAGACGTTGGGGGCGGCAGATTAGGGGTTAATAAATATAATATAGGGGTCGGCGGTGTTAGGGGCAGCAGATTAGAGGTTCATAGGGATAACGTAGGTTGTGGCGGTGTACGGAGCGGCAGATTAAGGGTTAAAAAAGTTTAATAGAGTGGCGGCGATGTGGGGGGACCTCGGTTTAGGGGTACATAGGTAGTTTATGGGTGTTAGTGTACGTTAGAGCACAGTAGTTAAGAGCTATATAAACCGGCGTTAGCCCATAAAGCTCTTAACTCCTGACCTTTTTCTGCGGCTGGAGTTTTGTCGTTAGATTTCTAAAGCTCACTTCAGCCAAGACTCTAAATACCGGTGTTAGGAAGATCCCATTGAAAAGATAGAATACGCAAATGGCGTAGGGGGATCTGCGGTATGGAAAAGTCGCGGCTGTAAAGTGAGCGTTAGACCCTTTCCTGACTGACTCTAAATACCAGCGATAGCCCAAAACCAGCGTTAGGAGCCTCTAACGCTGGTTTTGACAGCTAATGCCAAACTCTAAATCTAGCCGATTGGAATTTCAAACGTTATAATCTGGTTGTAACAACAAATATCTCTTGTTTGTGAGTGCATACGTGTGTGTGAGTGCATACATGTGTGTTTGTGAGTGAATATATGTGTGTTTGTGAGTGTATATATGTTTGTTTGTGAGTGTTTACATGTGTGTTTGTGAGTGCATACGTGTTTGTGAGTGCATACATGTGTGTTTGTGAGTGCATACATGTGTGTTTGTGAGTGTATACATGTGTGTGTGTGAGTGTATACATGTGTGTTTGTGAGTGTATACATGTGTGTTTGTGAGTGAATATATGTGTGTTTGTGAGTGTATACATGTGTGTTTGTGAGTGTATACATGTGTGTTTGTGAGTGAATACATGTGTGTTTGTGAGTGTATACATGTGTGTGTGTGTGAGTGAATATATGTGTGTTTGTGAGTGTATACATGTGTGTTTGTGAGTGAATACATGTGTGTGTGTGTGAGTGCATACATGTGTGTTTGTGAGTGTATACTTGTGTGTTTGTGAGTGCATAAATGTGTGTATGTGAGTGCATATATGTGTATTTGTGAGTGCATATATGTGTGTTTGTGAGTGCATACATGTGTGTTTGTGAGTGCATACATGTGTGTTTGTGAGTGTATACATGTGTGTTTGTGAGTGTATACATGTGTGTTTGTAAGTGTATACATGTGTGTTTGTGAGTGTATACATGTGTGTTTGTGAGTGCATACATGTGTGTTTGTGAGTGTATACATGTGTGTTTGTGAGTGCATACATGTGTGTTTGTGAGTGTATACATGTGTGTTTGTGAGTGCATACATGTGTGTTTGTGAGTGTATACATGTGTGTTTGTGAGTGCATACATGTGTGTTTGTGAGTGCATATATGTGTATTTGTGAGTGCATATATGTGTATTTGTGAGTGCATATATGTGTGTTTGTGAGTGCATACATGTGTGTTTGTGAGTGCATACATGTGTGTTTGTGAGTGTATACATGTGTGTTTGTGAGTGTATACATGTGTGTTTGTAAGTGTATACATGTGTGTTTGTGAGTGTATACATGTGTGTTTGTGAGTGCATACATGTGTGTTTGTGAGTGTATACATGTGTGTTTGTGAGTGCATACATGTGTGTTTGTGAGTGCATACATGTGTGATTGTGAGTGTATACATGTGTGTTTGTGAGTGTATACATGTGTGTTTGTGAGTGCATACATGTGTGTTTGTGAGTGTATACATGTGTGTTTGTGAGTGCATACATGTGTGTTTGTGAGTGCATACATGTGTGATTGTGAGTGCATACATGTGTGATTGTGAGTGTATACATGTGTGTTTGTGAGTGTATACATGTGTGTTTGTGAGTGCATACATGTGTGTTTGTGAGTGCATACATGTGTGTTTGTGAGTGTATACATGTGTGTTTGTGAGTGCATACATGTGTGTTTGTGAGTGCATACATGTGTGTTTGTGAGTGTATACATGTGTGTTTGTGAGTGCATACATGTGTGTTTGTGAGTGTATACATGTGTGTTTGTGAGTGCATACATGTGTGTTTGTGAGTGCATACATGTGTGTGAGTGCATACATGTGTGTTTGTGAGTGTATACATGTGTGTTTGTGAGTGCATACATGTGTGTTTGTGAGTGCATACATGTGTGTTTGTGAGTGTATACATGTGTGTTTGTGAGTGCATACATGTGTGTGAGTGCATACATGTGTGTTTGTGAGTGTATACATGTGTGTTTGTGTGTGTATACATGTGTGATTGTGAGTGTATACATGTGTGTTTGTGTGTGTATACATGCGTGTTTGTGAGTGTATACATGTGTGTTTGTGAGTGCATACATGTGTGTGAGTGCATACATGTGTGTTTGTGAGTGTATACATGTGTGTGAGTGCATACATGTGTGTTTGTGAGTGCATACATGTGTGTGAGTGCATACATGTGTGTTTGTGTGTGTATACATGTGTGTTTGTGAGTGTATACATGTGTGTTTGTGAGTGCATACATGTGTGTGTGTGAGTGTATACATGTGTGTTTGTGAGTGTATACATGTGTGTTTGTGAGTGCATACATGTGTGTTTGTGAGTGTATACATGTGTGTTTGTGAGTGCATACATGTGTGTGTGTGAGTGTATACATGTGTGTTTGTGAGTGCATACATGTGTGTTTGTGAGTGCATACATGTGTGTTTGTGAGTGCATACATGTGTGTTTGTGAGTGTATACATGTGTGTTTGTGAGTGTATACATGTGTGTGTGTGAGTGTATACATGTGTGTTTGTGAGTGTATACATGTGTGTTTGTGAGTGCATACATGTGTGTTTGTGAGTGTATACATGTGTGTTTGTGAGTGTATACATGTGTGTTTGTGAGTGTATACATGTGTGTTTATGAGTGCATATATGTGTGTTTGTGTGTGTATACATGTGTGTTTGTGAGTGCATACATGTGTGTTTGTGAGTGCATACATGTGTGTTTGTGAGTGCATACATGTGTGTTTGTGAGTGTATACATGTGTGTTTGTGAGTGCATACATGTGTGTTTGTGAGTGCATACATGTGTGATTGTGAGTGTATACATGTGTGTTTGTGAGTGCATACATGTGTGTTTGTGAGTGTATACATGTGTGTTTGTGAGTGCATACATGTGTGATTGTGAGTGTATACATGTGTGATTGTGAGTGTATACATGTGTGTTTGTGAGTGTATACATGTGTGTTTGTGAGTGTATACATGTGTGTTTGTGAGTGCATACATGTGTGTGTGTGAGTGTATACATGTGTGTTTGTGAGTGCATACATGTGTGTTTGTGAGTGCATACATGTGTGTTTGTGAGTGCATACATGTGTGTTTGTGAGTGTATACATGTGTGTTTGTGAGTGTATACATGTGTGTTTGTGAGTGTATACATGTGTGTGTGTGAGTGTATACATGTGTGTTTGTGAGTGTATACATGTGTGTTTGTGAGTGCATACATGTGTGTTTGTGAGTGTATACATGTGTGTTTGTGAGTGTATACATGTGTGTTTGTGAGTGCATATATGTGTGTTTGTGTGTGTATACATGTGTGTTTGTGAGTGCATACATGTGTGTTTGTGAGTGCATACATGTGTGTTTGTGAGTGCATACATGTGTGTTTGTGAGTGTATACATGTGTGTTTGTGAGTGCATACATGTGTGTTTGTGAGTGCATACATGTGTGATTGTGAGTGTATACATGTGTGTTTGTGAGTGCATACATGTGTGTTTGTGAGTGTATACATGTGTGTTTGTGAGTGCATACATGTGTGATTGTGAGTGTATACATGTGTGATTGTGAGTGTATACATGTGTGTTTGTGAGTGCATACATGTGTGTTTGTGAGTGCATACATGTGTGATTGTGAGTGCATACATGTGTGTTTGTGAGTGCATACATGTGTGTTTGTGAGTGTATACATGTGTGATTGTGAGTGTATACATGTGTGATTGTGAGTGTATACATGTGTGTTTTTGAGTGTATACATGTGTGATTGTGAGTGTATACATGTGTGTTTGTGAGTGTATACATGTGTGTTTGTGAGTGCATACATGTGTGATTGTGAGTGCATACATGTGTGTTTGTGAGTGTATACATGTGTGTTTGTGAGTGTATACATGTGTGATTGTGAGTGTATACATGTGTGTTTGTGAGTGTATACATGTGTGATTGTGAGTGTATACATGTGTGTTTGTGAGTGTATACATGTGTGTTTGTGAGTGCATATATGTGTGTTTGTGTGTGTATACATGTGTGTTTGTGAGTGCATACATGTGTGTTTGTGAATGTATACATGTGTGTTTGTGAGTGTATACATGTGTGTTTGTGAGTGTATACATGTGTGTTTGTGAGTGCATACATGTGTGATTGTGAGTGTATACATGTGTGTTTGTGAGTGTATACATGTGTGATTGTGAGTGTATACATGTGTGTTTGTGAGTGTATACATGTGTGTTTGTGAGTGTATACATGTGTGATTGTGAGTGTATACATGTGTGTTTGTGAGTGTATACATGTGTGATTGTGAGTGTATACATGTGTGTTTGTGAGTGCATACATGTGTGTGTGAGTGTATACATGTGTGTTTGTGAGTGTATACATGTGTGTTTGTGAGTGCATACATGTGTGTGTGTGAGTGTATACATGTGTGTGTGTGAGTGTATACATGTGTGTGTGTGAGTGTATACATGTGTGTTTGTGAGTGCATACATGTGTGTTTGTGAGTGCATACATGTGTGCTTGTGAGTGTATACATGTGTGTTTGTGAGTGCATACATGTGTGTTTGTGAGTGCATACATGTGTGTTTGTGAGTGTATACATGTGTGTGTGTGAGTGTATACATGTGTGTTTGTGAGTGCATACATGTGTGTTTGTGAGTGTATACATGTGTGTTTGTGAGTGCATACATGTGTGTTTGTGAGTGTATACATGTGTGTTTGTGAGTGCATACATGTGTGTTTGTGAGTGTATACATGTGTGTTTGTGAGTGTATACATGTGTGTTTGTGAGTGCATACATGTGTGCTTTGATGCTTATAATGATTTTGGCCCCAATGATCGCATGTGCTGTTAGGCAGTGATATATTCAAAAGGGATCCAATACGATGTCAAGAATGCCGGCAAAATATTCAAAAGTGCCAACATTACTATTCAAAGGCAACATCGCAGAGGGGGCATTTTACTATACATCGCAATGGGTGGTGAAGCTGCCGAAATATTCCAAGTGACATCGGCACCGACATTGGCAATGTAAAGTATAGGATCCCTTTTAAATATATTGAACATAAACTAATAAGTTTACCTATGCACCCCTAAACTGACATAACCTACCACTGCAAAGTAACCCTGGATTAACTAACCCCTATACCGTCAATAGTCTAAGGCAATAAACATCCAAACATATTAACCCAATACCGCCAATAGCCCACCACAAACATCCCCTATACTACTCAAACGCTATACTGCCAATACCCTCTAAACTATTAACCCGTACACCACCACAAACGCTCAATGCAAATTACCCCTGCTCTAAACTACCTAACACCTAACTCCCCCCCACCTCTAAGCTAAATCCCCCTGTTACCAAACCCCCCCCCCGAAGTACATTTACAAAAAATAAAAAAAAATACAAAAAACAACACTACCAAAAATAAAAACTACACAGTTATGCCTATACTAAAACTAAGACCCCCTTAAAAAAAAAAAAAAAAAAAAAAAACCCTATACTCTAAGAATAGCCCTTAGAAGGGCAATTTGAAGGACATTGCCCTAAAGTGTTACAGCTCTTTAAAAAAAATAAAAAAAAATACTACAAGCCAATTCTAACATAAAAGTAACCCCCCCCCCCCGAAAAATAGCTAAATCTAAAAAAAAAAATGACTAAAAAATTCACTATCCTAAAAAAACAATTCCCCAAGAAGGGCATTTGGAAGGGCAGTGCGCACAGCTATTTTCTGCCCAAAAAATCCCTATACTAAAAAAATATTGCCCATAAAATTCCATTTGGTAGGGCATTGCCCTAAAGTAAATCAGTTATTTTTGGAGGGAAAAAACAAAACTAAAAAAATCTAACAGGAAAAAAAAACTAATCTTAAAAATTGACAAGCCCACCCCAAAAAAAAAATCCTAAAGCTTACACCTCAAGTTTTTCTTCTTTCTTCATGGCAGCGGTCCTCTGGGGCGGTCCTCTTCATTCTATTGGTTGATTGGACTAAGAATTAAAAAATATATAAAGAGGAATCTTGCATTTAAGCTTCAGTGTGCGGTGAAGGCGGAAGATGGAAGATGGAAGATATCTGCCATGAAGATGAAGTAGTATGTAGTATGAGGTTGTAGTATTTTTTTAAAAAAAGATCTGTAACACTTTAGGGCAATGCCCTACAAAAAGCTCTTCTAAGGGCTATTCTTATAGTAACTGTTAGTATGTGTTAGTATATAGTTTTTTTTATTTTGGAGTGTTTTTTAAAGGGGCCTTAGTTTTAGGCATAACTGTGTTTTTTATTTTTGGTAGTTTTTTTGTGTGTTTTCTGTAATCCTATTTTTTTTATTATTTTGTTATTTTTTTGTAACTTGGAGGATTTAAGCTTAGAGGTAGGGGATTAGGTGTTAGGTAGTAGTAGTGTAGGGATAGTTTGCCTTGGGGGAGTTGTGGCAGAGGTTAATAGGTTAGGGGGCTTATTGTATTGGGGGGTTTGAGGCGGTATAGGGGTTAATAGGTTAGGTTAGTCTAAGGAGAGATTTAGCCAGGGTGTGGTGGGATGAGGGTCGCCTATGGGGGTTTGGCTAGTCTTTGGAAGGGTTTGACAGTTTGAGGAGAGGTTTAGCCAGGATGGGATGGGGGTTGTCTATGGGGGTTTGGATAGCTTATGTAAGGGTTTCAGAGTCTGAGGAGAAGTATGGGATGGGATGTGGATGGTCTATACGGTTTGACGGTCTGAAGAGATGTTTAGCCAAGGTAGGATGTTATGTGTATGGTCTAATGAAGGTTTAGCCAGTGTGGGTGAGGTTTGGGAAGTCTGGGACAGAGCATGGGTGGTCTGTGGTGGGGCTGGGTAGTGTGGAGCAAAGTCTAAGCAGTCTGAGGTGGGGTGTGCCCACCACGAGGCAGTATTAAGACTCATAAAAGAACTAAGAGATGATTGAAGTTCTCTAAACACACACATAGTGACAGACACACAGTAACACACACAGTATCACACACTCAGTGACAGACACACACACAGCAACACACACACAATAACTTGCACAGAGTAACACACAGAGTAAGACCCACAGTAAGATACAGTAACACACAAACAGTAAGACACACAGTAACACAAACAATAACACACATATATTAACTCATACAGTAAGTCACACTCAGTAACATACACGTTAAGACACACAGCTACACACACAATAACACACATATAGTAATTCACACAGTAAAACACACTCAGTAACACACACAGTAAGACACACATTAACACACAAATAGTAACTCACACAGTAACACACACACACAGTAAGACAGACTCAGTAACACACACAGTAAGACACACATTAACACACAAATAGTAACTCACACAGTAACACACACACAGTAAAAAACACTCAGTAACACACACAGTAAGACACACATTAACACACAAATAGTAACTCACACAGTAACACACACACACAGTAAGACACACATTAACACACATATAGTAACTCACACAGTAACACACACACAGTAAGACCAGGGGTCAAGTCGAGCGGGAACACATGGGAACGGAGTTCCTGCACTATTTTTGCAGAGGGAACTAATTTCCCTCTGGACAGAGAACAGAAATGCTTCAGTAAACACTGCTGCTGCTGCAGGGAGGAGCTGGATAGCAGTCTGGTTAGAGGGATAGTGAGATCCTATAGCAATGGTCATTAACATTTCCTATAATACACTAAATGCAAACCTTTCAGTGGTCCTGCTGTGTGATCACCCTGCACTGTGTGGAACACATGGTGCTTACATTTCTGTGTGGCTTGCTCTGGTGTTATTTAACTTCAGAAATAGGACTATTGCACCTTAAGTGGGTGAGACTCTTTGCTTTCATTAACCAAAGTGTATAGATTATATACATATAAATACAGTGTGTACACACATACATGTGCAGTAACATATAAAGGTATACATGCACACATACAACACACACACATACATGTGCACAGATACATAAAGGGAGATGCATACAATCATAAACACACACATAGATGTGCACATGTGCAGTAACATATAAGGGGATACATACAATCATGCATACACACATACATGTGCAGTTATATATAAGGGGATATATAATCATGCATACACACATACATGTGCAGTTATATATAAGGGGATACATACAATCATGCATACACACATACATGTGCAGTTATATATAAGGGGATACATACAATCATGCATACACACATACATGTGCAGTTATATATAAGGGGATACATACATACATGTGCAGTTATATATAAGGGGATACATACATACATGTGCAGTTATATATAAGGGGATACATACATGTGCAGTTATATATAAGGGGATACATACAATCATGCATACACACATACATGTGCACAGATACATAAAGGGAGATGCATACAATCATAAACACACACATAGATGTGCACATGTGCAGTAACATATAAGGGGATACATACATACATGTGCAGTTATATATAAGGGGATACATACATACATGTGCAGTTATATATAAGGGGATACATACATACATGTGCAGTTATATATAAGGGGATACACACATACATGTGCAGTTATATATAAGGGGATACATACATACATGTGCAGTTATATATAAGGGGATACATACATACATGTGCAGTTATATATAAGGGGATACATACATACACGTGCAGTTATATATAAGGGGATACATACATGTGCAGTTATATATAAGGGGATACATACATACATGTGCAGTTATATATAAGGGGATACACACATACATGTGCAGTTATATATAAGGGGATACACACATACATGTGCAGTAATATATAAGGGGATACATACAATCATTAATCATACATACAACACACACACACACACACACACGTGCAGTTATATATAAGGGGATACATACATACATGTGCAGTTATATATAAGGGGATACATACATACATGTGCAGTTATATATAAGGGGATACATACATACACGTGCAGTTATATATAAGGGGATACATACATACATACATGTGCAGTTATATATAAGGGGATACACACATACATGTGCAGTTATATATAAGGGGATACATACAATCCTGCATACACACATACATGTGCAGTTATATATAAGGGGATACATACATACATGTGCAGTTATATATAAGGGGATACATACATACATGTGCAGTTATATATAAGGGGATACACACATACATGTGCAGTTATATATAAGGGGATACACACATACATGTGCAGTTATATATAAGGGGATACACACATACATGTGCAGTTATATATAAGGGGATACATACATGTGCAGTTATATATAAGGGGATACACACATACATGTGCAGTTATATATAAGGGGATACATACATACATGTGCAGTTATATATAAGGGGATATATACATACATGTGCAGTTATATATAAGGGGATACATACATACATGTGCAGTTATATATAAGGGGATACATACATACATGTGCAGTTATATATAAGGGGATACATACATACATGTGCAGTTATATATAAGGGGATACATACATGTGCAGTTATATATAAGGGGATACATACATACATGTGCAGTTATATATAAGGGGATACACACATACATGTGCAGTTATATATAAGGGGATACATACAATCATGCATACACACATACATGTGCAGTTATATATAAGGGGATACATACATACATGTGCAGTTATATATAAGGGGATACATACATACATGTGCAGTTATATATAAGGGGATACATACATACATGTGCAGTTATATATAAGGGGATACATACATGTGCAGTTATATATAAGGGGATACATACAATCATGCATACACACATACATGTGCACAGATACATAAAGGGAGATGCATACAATCATAAACACACACATAGATGTGCACATGTGCAGTAACATATAAGGGGATACATACATACATGTGCAGTTATATATAAGGGGATACATACATACATGTGCAGTTATATATAAGGGGATACATACATGCATGTGCAGTTATATATAAGGGGATACATACATACATGTGCAGTTATATATAAGGGGATACATACATACATGTGCAGTTATATATAAGGGGATACACACATACATGTGCAGTTATATATAAGGGGATACACACATACATGTGCAGTTATATATAAGGGGATACATACATACATGTGCAGTTATATATAAGGGGATACACACATACATGTGCAGTTATATATAAGGGGATACACACATACATGTGCAGTTATATATAAGGGGATACACACATACATGTGCAGTTATATATAAGGGGATACACACATACATGTGCAGTTATATATAAGGGGATACACACATACATGTGCAGTTATATATAAGGGGATACACACATACATGTGCAGTTATATATAAGGGGATACATACAATCATGTGCAGTTATATATAAGGGGATACACACATGTGCAGTTATATATAAGGGGATACACACATGTGCAGTTATATATAAGGGGATACACACATGTGCAGTTATATATAAGGGGATACACACATGTGCAGTTATATATAAGGGGATACACACATGTGCAGTTATATATAAGGGGATACATACAATCATGTGCAGTTATATATAAGGGGATACACACATGTGCAGTTATATATAAGGGGATACACACATGTGCAGTTATATATAAGGGGATACACACATGTGCAGTTATATATAAGGGGATACACACATGTGCAGTTATATATAAGGGGATACATAAATCATTAATCATACATACAACACACACACACACAAGTGCAGTTATATATAAAGGGAAACACATCTCTTTGCCTCACTGGCTCAGACAAGTATAGCTCATGGCTCTCCTACGCACATGCTATAAATTGTACATGATGTGTTTATCTGCAGATTTCTCACTAGCTGAGCCCCTCCATGCTGGGAGCTCTAGAGATACAGATACCAGCAATAATCCACCACTCCCTGGTGCTGGGAGAACTGGTGATATGCAGATCAGCTCCTTATCTTGTAATGGTTCATTAATTAGTTCTTTTCCTCTGGCTGTGAGCAGGGCACATCAAGCAATCCCAGTGTGTCCCAGAAAATCTGTTAGGAAATGGGATTAGAGTTATCTGACTCTAGGAGGCTCAAAAAAGCCCCCGCAAATTATAGTGATGCCAAAAAGCAATGGGCAATTAACAGTATCTGTGCCAGAGGCGGCTGCAAGCTGCTGCAGTCATATGTGCCACTGAGAGCCAATGACGTAATCCTGTCACGTCTGGGACTGAAGTGACACTGCAGAAAAATACTGAGCATTCATCACACTGAGTTCAGTAATTATTTGTGACAGTGAGATACCTGTATACTAACTCTACCTACTCCAATTAGTAGACCGGAGATCTGCATCTGTATCCTCATTTACTGAATGCCAAGAGATATAGGAACTATTCACTCAACAATATATTCCAATGAGAGGACTTCTGACATTTAATAAGGAGAGTTAAAGTGAAGGTCAATTTTGATGAATAAGTGCCCGGTTTTTCATCTATTAAAAACAAGAGCACTTTAATTCATCAAAATTAACATTTCACTCATTTTATTCAAAAACTTACTTTTTAATCCTGAAAGCCGCTCCAGTGCTTCCTCCGCCCGTCGCAAGCCCTCTTCGCAGGTCCAAAATGACGAATCCGGCTTCCTCTATCATAACATAACATATCACATCATAACTCCAAAACTACACATAGAGGTAAATTTAACAAGCAGCGGATACTGCAATCTACCCCGGAAGTTTCTGGAAAAAAAATGCTTGTGCAACGTTAAATGTGCAATGCTGTCGGCATATAACGATGTCGGGCAGACATGATTTACTACAGCGAATCATGTCCACCCACCATATAATAAATCTACCATAGTGTGTTACAATGTCTTTCTGAGAATGTTTGATTCTACGTCACACTTGCACTGTATGATAGAGTGGTTGCATCACCTGGCGTGTGTATGGGTGTGTGACTGATAGAGTGGTTGCATCACCTGACGTGTGTATGGGTGTGGGACTGATAGAGTGGTTGCATTACCTGACGTGTGTATGGGTGTGTGACGGATAGAGTGGTTGCATTACCTGGCGTGTGTATGGGTGTGGGACTGATAGAGTGGTTGCATCACCTGACGTGTGTATGGGTGTGGGACTGATAAAGTGGTTGCATCACCTGACGTGTGTATGGATGTGTGACTGATAGAGTGGTTGCATTACCTGGCGTGTGTATGGGTGTGGGAGTGATAGAATGGTTGCGTTACCTGGCGTGTGTATGGGTGTGGGACTGATAGAGTGGTTGCATTACCAGGCGTGTGTATAGGTGTATGACTGATAGAGTGGTTGCATTACCTGGTGTGTGTATGGGTGTGGGACTGATAGAGTGGTTGCATTACCTGGCATGTGTATAGGTGTATGACTGATAGAGTGGTTGCATTACCTGGCGTGTGTATGGGTGTGGGACTGATAGAGTGGTTGCATTACCCGGCGTGTGTATAGGTGTGGGACTGATAGAGTGGTTGCATTACCAGGCATGTGTATAGGTGTGTGACTGATAGAGTGGTTGCATTACCTGGCGTGTGTATGGGTGTGTGACTGATAGAGTGGTTGCATTACCTGGCGTGTGTATGGGTGTGTGACTGATAGAGTGGTTGCATTACCTGGCGTGTGTATGGGTGTATGACTGATAGAGTGGTTGCATTACCTGGCGTGTGTATGGGTGTGGGACTGATAGAGTGGTTGCATTACCAGGCGTGTGTATAGGTGTATGACTGATAGAGTGGTTGCATTACCTGGCATGTGTATGGGTGTGGGACTGATAGAGTGGTTGCATTACCTGGCATGTGTATGGGTGTATGACTGATAGAGTGGTTGCATTACCTGGCGTGTGTATGGGTGTGGGACTGATAGAGTGGTTGCATTACCTGGCGTGTGTGACTGATAGAGTGGTTGCATTACCTGGCGTGTGTATGGGTGTGGGACTGATAGAGTGGTTGCATTACCTGACGTGTGTATGGGTGTGTGACTGATAGAGTGGTTGCATTACCTGGCATGTGTATGGGTGTGTGACTGATAGAGTGGTTGCATTACCTGGCGTGTGTATGGGTGTGGGACTGATAGAGTGGTTGCATTACCTGGCGTGTGTATGGGTGTGTGACTGATAGAGTGGTTGCATTACCTGGCATGTGTATGGGTGTGTGACTGATAGAGTGGTTGCATTACCTGGCGTGTGTATGGGTGTGTGACTGATAGAGTGGTTGCATTACCTGGCATGTGTATGGATGTGTGACTGATAGAGTGGTTGCATTACCTGGCGTGTGTATGGGTGTGGGACTAATAGAGTGGTTGCATTACCTGGCGTGTGTATGGGTGTGGGACTGATAGAGTGGTTGCATTACTTGGCGTGTGTATGGATGTGCGACTGATAGAGTGGTTGCATTACCTGGCATGTGTATGGGTGTGGGACTGATAGAGTGGTTGCATTACCTGGCGTGTGTATGGGTGTGGGACTGATAGAGTGATTGCGTTACCTGGCGTGTGTATGGGTGTGGGAGTGATAGAGTGGTTGCATTACCTGGCGTGTGTATGGGTGTGGGACTGATAGAGTGGTTGCATTACCTGGCGTGTGTATGGGTGTGGGACTGATAGAGTGGTTGCGTTACCTGGCGTGTGTATGGGTGTGGGACTGATAGAGTGGTTGCATTACCTGGCGTGTGTATGGGTGTGGGAGTGATAGAGTGGTTGCATTACTTGGCGTGTGTATGGATGTGTGACTGATAGAGTGGTTGCATTACCTGGCATGTGTATGGGTGTGGGACTGATAGAGTGGTTGCATTACCTGCCGTGTGTATGGGTGTGGGACTGATAGAGTGGTTGCGTTACCTGGCGTGTGTATGGGTGTGGGAGTGATAGAGTGGTTGCATTACCTGGCGTGTGTATGGGTGTGTGACTGATAGAGTGGTTGCATTACCTGGCGTGTGTATGGGTGTGGGAGTGATAGAGTGGCTGCATTACCTGGCGTGTGTATGGGTGTGTGACTGATAGAGTGGTTGCATTACCTGGCGAGTGTATGGGTGTGAGACTGATAGAGTGGTTGCATTACCTGGCGTGTGTATGGGTGTGGGACTGATAGAGTGGTTGCGTTACCTGGCGTGTGTATGAGTGTGGGACTGATAGAGTGGTTGCATTACCTGGCGTGTGGGACTGATAGAGTGGTTGCATTACCTGGCGTGCGTATGGGTGTGGGACTGATAGAGTGGTTGCATTACCTGGCGTGTGGGACTGATAGAGTCGTTGCATTACCTGGCGTGTGTATGGGTGTGTGACTGATAGAGTGGTTGCATTACCTGGCGTGTGTATAGGTGTGTGACTGATAGAGTGGTTGCATTACCTGGCGTGTGTATGGGTGTGGGACTGATAGAGTGGTTGCATTACCTGGCGTGTGTATTGTTGTGAGACTGATAGAGTGGTTGCATTACCTGGTGTGTGGGACTGATAGAGTGGTTGCATTACCTGGCGTGTGGGACTGATAGAGTGGTTGCATTACCTGGCGTGTGTATTGGTGTGAGACTGATAGAGTGGTTGCATTACCTGGCGTGTGGGACTGATAGAGTGGTTGCATTACCTGGCGTGTGGGACTGATAGAGTGGTTGCATTACCTAGCGTGTGTATGGGTGTGTGACTGATAGAGTGGTTGCATTACCTAGCGTGTGTATGGGTGTGTGACTGATAGAGTGGTTGCATTACCTGGCGTGTGGGACTGATAGAGTGGTTGCATTACCTGGCGTGTATGACTGATAGAGTGGTTGCATTACCTGGCGTGTGTATGGGTGTGTGACTGATAGAGTGGTTGCATTACCTGGCGTGTGTATGGGTGTGTGACTGATAGAGTGGTTGCATTACCTGGCGTGTGTATGGGTGTGTGACTGATAGAGTGGTTGCATTACCTGGTGTGTGTATGGGTGTGGGACTGATAGAGTGGTTGCATTACCTGGCGTGTGTATGGGTGTGGGACTGATAGAGTGGTTGCATTACTTGGCGTGTGTATGGGTGTGTAACTGATAGAGTGGTTGCATTACCTGGCGTGTGTATGGGTGTGGGACTGATAGAGTGGGTGCATTACCTGGCGTGTGTATTGGTGTGGGACTAACAGAGTGGTTGCATTACTTGGCGTGTGTATGGGTGTGGGACTGATAGAGTGGTTGCATTACCTGGCGTGTGTGACTGATAGAGTGGTTGCATTACCTGGCGTGTGTATGGGTGTGGGACTGATAGAGTGGTTGCATTACCTGGCGTGTGTATGGGTGTGTGACTGATAGAGTGGTTGCATTACCTGGCATGTGTATGGGTGTGTGACTGATAGAGTGGTTGCATTACCTGGCGTGTGTATGGGTGTGGGACTGATAGAGTGGTTGCATTACCTGGCGTGTGTATGGGTGTGTGACTGATAGAGTGGTTGCATTACCTGGCATGTGTATGGGTGTGTGACTGATAGAGTGGTTGCATTACCTGGCGTGTGTATGGGTGTGTGACTGATAGAGTGGTTGCATTACCTGGCATGTGTATGGATGTGTGACTGATAGAGTGGTTGCATTACCTGGCGTGTGTATGGGTGTGGGACTGATAGAGTGGTTGCATTACCTGGCGTGTGTATGGGTGTGGGACTGATAGAGTGGTTGCATTACTTGGCGTGTGTATGGATGTGCGACTGATAGAGTGGTTGCATTACCTGGCATGTGTATGGGTGTGGGACTGATAGAGTGGTTGCATTACCTGGCGTGTGTATGGGTGTGGGACTGATAGAGTGGTTGCGTTACCTGGCGTGTGTATGGGTGTGGGAGTGATAGAGTGGTTGCATTACCTGGCGTGTGTATGGGTGTGGGACTGATAGAGTGGTTGCATTACCTGGCGTGTGTATGGGTGTGGGACTGATAGAGTGGTTGCGTTACCTGGCGTGTGTATGGGTGTGGGACTGATAGAGTGGTTGCGTTACCTGGCGTGTGTATGGGTGTGGGAGTGATAGAGTGGTTGCATTACTTGGCGTGTGTATGGATGTGTGACTGATAGAGTGGTTGCATTACCTGGCATGTGTATGGGTGTGGGACTGATAGAGTGGTTGCATTACCTGCCGTGTGTATGGGTGTGGGACTGATAGAGTGGTTGCGTTACCTGGCGTGTGTATGGGTGTGGGAGTGATAGAGTGGTTGCATTACCTGGCGTGTGTATGGGTGTGTGACTGATAGAGTGGTTGCATTACCTGGCGTGTGTATGGGTGTGGGAGTGATAGAGTGGCTGCATTACCTGGCGTGTGTATGGGTGTGTGACTGATAGAGTGGTTGCATTACCTGGCGAGTGTATGGGTGTGGGACTGATAGAGTGGTTGCATTACCTGGCGTGTGTATGGGTGTGGGACTGATAGAGTGGTTGCGTTACCTGGCGTGTGTATGAGTGTGGGACTGATAGAGTGGTTGCATTACCTGGCGTGTGGGACTGATAGAGTGGTCGCATTACCTGGCGTGCGTATGGGTGTGGGACTGATAGAGTGGTTGCATTACCTGGCGTGTGGGACTGATAGAGTCGTTGCATTACCTGGCGTGTGTATGGGTGTGTGACTGATAGAGTGGTTGCATTACCTGGCGTGTGTATAGGTGTGTGACTGATAGAGTGGTTGCATTACCTGGCGTGTGTATGGGTGTGGGACTGATAGAGTGGTTGCATTACCTGGCGTGTGTATTGTTGTGAGACTGATAGAGTGGTTGCATTACCTGGTGTGTGGGACTGATAGAGTGGTTGCATTACCTGGCGTGTGGGACTGATAGAGTGGTTGCATTACCTGGCGTGTGTATTGGTGTGAGACTGATAGAGTGGTTGCATTACCTGGCGTGTGGGACTGATAGAGTGGTTGCATTACCTGGCGTGTGGGACTGATAGAGTGGTTGCATTACCTGGCGTGTGGGACTGATAGAGTGGTTGCATTACCTAGCGTGTGTATGGGTGTGTGACTGATAGAGTGGTTGCATTACCTAGCGTGTGTATGGGTGTGTGACTGATAGAGTGGTTGCATTACCTGGCGTGTGGGACTGATAGAGTGGTTGCATTACCTGGCGTGTATGACTGATAGAGTGGTTGCATTACCTGGCGTGTGTATGGGTGTGTGACTGATAGAGTGGTTGCATTACCTGGCGTGTGTATGGGTGTGTGACTGATAGAGTGGTTGCATTACCTGGCGTGTGTATGGGTGTGTGACTGATAGAGTGGTTGCATTACCTGGTGTGTGTATGGGTGTGGGACTGATAGAGTGGTTGCATTACCTGGCGTGTGTATGGGTGTGGGACTGATAGAGTGGTTGCATTACTTGGCGTGTGTATGGGTGTGTAACTGATAGAGTGGTTGCATTACCTGGCGTGTGTATGGGTGTGGGACTGATAGAGTGGGTGCATTACCTGGCGTGTGTATTGGTGTGGGACTAACAGAGTGGTTGCATTACTTGGCGTGTGTATGGGTGTGGGACTGATAGAGTGGTTGCATTACTTGGCGTGTGTATGGGTGTGGGACTGATAGAGTGGTTGCATTACTTGGCGTGTGTATGGATGTGTGACTGATAGAGTGGTTGCATTACCTGGCATGTGTATGGGTGTGGGACTGATAGAGTGGTTGCATTACCTGGCGTGTGTATGGGTGTGGGACTGATAGAGTGGTTGCGTTACCTGGCGTGTGTATGGGTGTGGGAGTGATAGAGTGGTTGCATTACTTGGCGTGTGTATGGATGTGTGACTGATAGAGTGGTTGCATTACCTGGCATGTGTATGGGTGTGGGACTGATAGAGTGGTTGCATTACCTGCCGTGTGTATGGGTGTGGGACTGATAGAGTGGTTGCGTTACCTGGCGTGTGTATGGGTGTGGGAGTGATAGAGTGGTTGCATTACCTGGCGTGTGTATGGGTGTGTGACTGATAGAGTGGTTGCATTACCTGGCGTGTGTATGGGTGTGCGAGTGATAGAGTGGCTGCATTACCTGGCGTGTGTATGGGTGTGTGACTGATAGAGTGGTTGCATTACCTGGCATGTGTATGGGTGTTTGACTGATAGAGTGGTTGCATTACCTGGCATGTGTATGGGTGTGTTACTGATAGAGTGGCTGCATTACCTGGCGTGTGTATGGGTGTGGGACTGATAGAGTGGTTGCATTACCTGGCGTGTGTATGGGTGTGGGACTGATAGAGTGGTTGCGTTACCTGGCGTGTGTATGAGTGTGGGACTGATAGAGTGGTTGCATTACCTGGCGTGTGTATGGGTGTGTGACTGATAGAGTGGTTGCATTACCTGGCGTGCGTATGGGTGTGGGACTGATAGAGTGGTTGCATTACCTGGCGTGTGTATGGGTGTGACACTGATAGAGTGGTTGCATTACCTGGCGTGTGGGACTGATAGTGTTACGGTACCAACAGTGTACCAAGGTTAATATCAGATGAACAATGTCCTGCATAGGGAATCAGCAATTCACAACCCAGCCAGTTCAGGTTTAAAACAGAATGACATTTATTAAAAGGCTATGCCTAGTATTTATGCAGGTCTGACCCCCCCCCCCCCCCCCAGATGGGGGTTGAAAGGCTGTTGTACATTACATGGAGGGAACAAGCCCTTTGACATGATACAATAGAATTATATTACTTAAACACTTCAACCACAAGACACTCTTGGCCCTTCTTATCACTTAGGCGTTTTCTCTCTGGAGGTGATCAAACAATAGAATGCTTAGCACTAATTAGATTATAGCTGGAGCCAGCAACTCTGTCTTTAGAAATTAGTTTCTTAGCTAAACACAATTAACTCCTTCAGTCCTGACAGAAGGGTCTGTCACATATCTCCCCCCTTGTGGAACACTCCGGCAGACCCGGCTTGACCCTTTGGCGGGTCAACCTGGGGATGACCGGACTAGGAGGTGGTAGGCATGTCAGTTTGCCAGGACAATCCATCTGTATTCCCGTTATGAGAGAGAATTCCTGTCCATACAAAGAAGGGTTCAACTTCCTCAGTGCCCAGACTAGGGCTAAACAGTCCTTCAAAATCCCATCAGCTTCTTTACGAGTTTTCTGTACCTGCTCTTTATAGGTATCCACAATCCCTTCATACTGACATAGGGTGCCCTTGAGTTGCTGCACCTCACTATGAGCCAGCGTCAGCTTCTCCTCAAGTGTCGCTAAGTTTGTCTTTAATGTTTCATGTCCCACTCTCAAGCTGGTGTTTTCTGCAGTCTGTCGGTGCAGCTTGTCTAGCAGAGATTCACGTTCTAAACGTGCTTTTTCCTCTGCGCTCCTCTTCTCCTTCATCAGCGCATTGTAACGGGACTTCCACGTATCAATAGCGGATAGAGATTTACTGAGCTCAGCGTCCTGGGGCTTAGCAGCAGGGGGGTCAGTCTCTGCTGCACGGATCTGAGCACGGGTAGTCACAGGGTTAACATCAGCGGGACCCATGGGAGCATAGGCAGAAACAAGGGGAGCCAAGTCATTTCCAAGAAGAACATCAGCAGGTAAGTCCTTCTTGACCCCCACATTCACAGGTCTAGCGCCCACTCCCCAATCCAAATGTACCCTGGCAACAGGTAGGCTGAACACATCGCCCCCTGCTACCCTCACAGCCACAGTGTCTCCAGTGTACTGTTTCTCAGACACCAAGTTCTTTTGAAGCAAGGTCATGGTAGCACCAGTATCCCGTAGACCACTGACCTTCTTCCCATTCACTTTAACCAGTTGCCGGTTATTCCGGTGGGCAGCTTGCACAAGGTCTGCCTCATGTAGGATGCTCCAGCATTCTTGCGCCTCTACGTAGCGGGCCGCAGGCTGAGAGTTACGTGGGATTCCGCCGGCGGGTCTTCTCCAGGACTGTGCTTGGTTCGCTGCATTTAGGGGACACTCTGGTCTTTTGTGCCCTAGTTGCTTACATCCAAAGCACCAAATAGGCTGTGAGTAGCCCCGTGAATTGAACCGGGCTCTCTGAGGGTAGTTCGTGGACGGAGGCCGTGTGGTATAGCGTAGCGCCGGGGGTTGGTAACTGACAGCTGCTGGGGTGACTGGGGGTCTGTACTCCACTCTAGCAGGGGGCTTAGTGGTAGAAGTGTCCAGTTTGCGGGCATCCATATACTCATCTGCCAGGCGAGCAGCTTCATGCAGGGTGGAGGGTTTACGGTCCCGAACCCACTCTCTAACTCCTGCTGATAACTTGTCAAAGCAATGTTCCAACAGAAATAGCTGCAGCACCTCTTCCCCAGATACGGCTTGGCACCCCGCTATCCAGTGAGCTGCTGTGCGGTGCACCTTACATGCCCACTCAACGTAGGAATCACCAGCTAATTTAACAGTGTCTCTGAACCGCCTCCGGTATGCCTCCGGTGTAACCACATACCTGGAGAGCAGAGCCTCTTTCACAGTATTATAATCCCCAACCTCCTCATCTGGAATGGCCCGAAAAGCCTCACTGGCCCGGCCGGATAATTTTCCGGATAATATCGTGACCCAGTCCTCTGCGGGTACCTTGTGTAGTGCACATTGCCTCTCAAAATCCGCAAGGAACCCATCAATCTCTCCTTCTGTTTCCAGGAAGTTTTTAAAAGCTGCAAAATTTACTGTTCTCTTTTCCACTTGGGCTGCTGCAGCACTGCTTTGGCGAAGTAGGTTGGCCTCCACAGCTGCTATGACCCGGTCGATAATTTCCGCAGATGGGTTGGGGCCATAATGTGCCAGTCTTATTTTAACTGCCCGATCAAAGCTTGCTTCTTCAGGGGTTCTGTCTGATATGCTGGGCCCATTGGTTCCTTCTGTCCCTGGTACTCTTTCCATCTTAGTCAGTATTGTAATAATCCCCCTCTTCCTGAGGTTACTGGCTTGTGTAGTTGCTCTTCTGGGCGATAAGGTTCATTCCGTCGCTTGCCACCAATTGTTACGGTACCAACAGTGTACCAAGGTTAATATCAGATGAACAA
This sequence comes from Bombina bombina, assembly GCF_027579735.1. Taxonomy (NCBI): domain Eukaryota; kingdom Metazoa; phylum Chordata; class Amphibia; order Anura; family Bombinatoridae; genus Bombina; species Bombina bombina. Next base: position 40,435,587 of record NC_069501.1, read on the forward strand.
TGTCCTGCATAGGGAATCAGCAATTCACAACCCAGCCAGTTTTCAGGTTTAAAACAGAATGACATTTATTAAAAGGCTATGCCTAGTATTTATGCAGGTCTGACCCCCCCCCCAGATGGGGGTTGAAAGGCTGTTGTACATTACATGGAGGGAACAAGCCCTTTGACATGATACAATAGAATTATATTACTTAAACACTTCAACCACAAGACACTCTTGGCCCTTCTTATCACTTAGGCGTTGTTACGGTTACCCTTAGTCTCGCTGAGAGATGGACCGCTTAGTAGCCTGGATCCCTATTGCTAAAGAGGGGAGAAGCTGCTTTCCATAGTATTCTATATGAGTCTCGCAAATATAGAATAATCTCCCTTAGCTGCAGTACAGCTAGGATACCCTTCTGCCCACAAAAACGAGTCAACGCTGCGATTGAGGGTCAAACAAGAACTCAGGACTGGGATGCCCAGCCTGCTTTTTATTAAGGTTACATGCACACAGGGCACTCCCAGGGGGAGAGGGGGGGAAGCACAAAATCCCCCATCACACATTTAGATAGAGAGCACTGTCCTTTGACAGGCCACAATAGGATTACAGTACTTAAGATAACAAGTTTACAAGTTCATCTTATCAATTAGCAGTCTGGCTCCAGAGGTGATTAGACAATAGTTTCTAAAAGCTGAAAAAAAAGAGTTAACTCTTTATGAAATGAAACTTGTTACAGTTTTCTTGGAGCCCTTCTTAGGCGCTGGCTTGCTGGTTCAGGCATTGCTGCTGGGAAATAAGCTCTTCACAACAAAATAACTAATGCTTCTGTAACATTGCTCCCTTTCTGTGGAACACTCTGGCAGACACGGTCTGACCCCTTTTCGGGGCAGACTAAGGCTGTCCAGACCACTGGTTATGCGGGGCTGAGGTCGGTTTGTCTGGACAACCCGTCGGCGTTGCCATTCTGTTTCCCAGGTCTGTAAGTAATGGTGAAATTGAAGGTTTGCAACGATAAGCTCCAACGTAATAGCCTGCCGTTATCTCCAGAGACCCGGTTCAGCCACACCAACGGGTTATGGTCGGTGACCAGAGTGAACTCCTGACCATATAAATAGGGAGTCAATTTCTTTAATGCCCACACCAAAGCCAAACACTCCTTTTCGACCGCTGCATAGCTGACTTCGCGGGGCAGGAGCTTCCGGCTGATGTAGGCAACTGGATGCTCCCCTCCATCTTCGCCTACTTGGCTGAGGACGGCTCCCAGCCCGAACATGGAAGCATCTGTATGGACGATAAAACGTTTGTTAAGGGCTGGGGCCGCCAAGACAGGAGCGTTAATTAGAGCATTTTTGAGAGCCTGGAAAGCCGTTTCACAGTGGGGAGACCACAGGACCTGTCGAGGTAAGTTCTTCTTGGTCAAGTCAGTCAGGGGTTTGGCAAGTGTGCTGTAGTCTGGTACGAACCGTCTATAGTACCCTGCCGTGCCCAGGAAGGCTAGGACCTGAGTCTTAGTGATGGGGGTGGGCCAATTGGCGACAGCTTCTATTTTGGCCGGCTCTGGTCGCTGCTTTCCACACCCCACCCGGTGACCCAGGTACTGTACCTCGGCCATCCCAAAGTGGCATTTTTCTGGCTTCAGAGTCAGGCCAGCAGCCCGGATCTGATCCAGAACCATTCCCACATGAGCTAAGTGGTCCTCCCAGGACTCACTGTGGATCGCTATGTCGTCCAGGTAGGCGCAAGCAAAACTCTGGAAGCCATCCAGGAGCCTATCCACCAAGCGCTGGAATGTAGCTGGGGCATTCTTCATCCCAAACGGCATTACCCTAAACTGATATAAGCCGAATGGGGTGACGAATGCCGACTTGGGGATAGCCTCCGGGGCCAGGGGAATCTGCCAGTAACCTTTGCAGAGGTCAATAGTGGTCAGGTAATTTCCCCTGGCTATACGATCGAGTAGCTCGTCTACCCTGGGCATAGGGTAAGCGTCCGTCACGGTATTTTCATTGAGCCTCCGATAGTCTACGCAGAACCGGGTGGTCCCATCTTTCTTGGGCACCAAGACAACTGGGGAGGCCCAGGGACTATCGGAGGGCTCAATTACCCTGAGCTGGAGCATCTCATCGATCTCCTTCTTCATTCCTGTCCTAACTGCTTCGGGGATTCGGTACGGAGCCTGGCGCAAGGGAGCTTGTCCCGGAGTATCTACCTGGTGGGTGGTTAAAGTAGTGTACCCTGGCTTCGGGGAGAAGGTGAGGTGTTTGGACTGGAGGAGTTGGTTGAGCTGCTCCCTTTCAGTGGGGCTAAGTCGGTCCCCTATCTGAACCTGCGCCACTATACCTGTGGGGAGGCTCTTTTCTAATAGGTCTGGAATGGGTAAACTGTCGGGGTCTTCCTGAGGGGAACAACATACGGCCGTCACGTTCTCTGGTCGCTCAAAATATTCCTTGAGCATGTTTACATGGAATGTCTTTCTAAGATTGTTGTCGTGGCAGCTAGCTATCACATAAGTGGTGTCTCCCCTTTTCTCTACGATCTGGTAGGGACCCTGCCAGGACGCCTGCAATTTGTCTGTCTTCACCGGCTTAAGTACTAACACCTTTTGTCCTATGGTGAAGATTCTCTTTCGGGCCCCCCGATCGTACCATACTTTCTGTCTTCTCTGGGCCAACTGGAGATTAGCCCGCACGGATTTGGCTAATTGCTCCATTCCGGTCCCTGAGTTCCAGCACGTATGGCACAATTGGGACACCGTCAGCCTCCATCTCTCCCTCCCAGTGCTCCCGGATCAGGTTTAGGGGTCCCCGTACCTTTCTTCCGTAGAGCAACTCGAAGGGAGAGAACCCTGTCGTTTCCTGGGGCACCTCCCGATAAGCAAATAGGAGGTGCGGCAGGAAGCGTTCCCAGTCTCGGTATTCCTGAGTGAACGTCTTGAGCATTTGCTTGAGGGTCCCATTGAACCTCTCACACAGCCCGTTCGTCTGGGGGTGGTATGGGGAGCTTAGGAGGGACTTAATTTTGCAAACCTGCCAGAGTTGTTGGGTCAATTCAGCCGTAAATTGGGTGCCTCGGTCGGATAGGATTTCTTTTGGAAATCCTACCCGGGAGAACACCTGTACTAGTGCATTCGCTACCGTATCCGCTTGTATGTTGGATAGGGCGACAGCCTCTGGGTACCTGGTAGCGTAGTCCACTACGGTAAGAATGTATCGCTTACCGGAGGGACTAGGGGTAGCCAGTGGTCCCACTAGGTCAATAGCAACCCGGCTGAAGGGTTCCTCTACAATGGGCATATTTACTAGCTGGGCTTTAGGGTGATCGCCTCGCCTTCCTACTCGTTGACACACATCGCAGGTGTTACAGTAAGTTCTAACGTCAGCGTGCACCCCTGGCCAAAAGAACGTGTGAGTAATGCGGTGTAGGGTACGGGTAACGGCTAGGTGGCCTGCTAAGGGGATGTCGTGGCCTATTTTGAGGATTTCTTGACGGTATTTGTGGGGCACTACCAGCTGTCGCCTACGCTGTCCCCTTTTCTCTGTCCAGCGGTATAGTTTCCCTTTTTCCCATAAGAATGTTTCGTTATCTGCCCCGCCCCCTCCGGTCTCTGCTCGTTCCCGGTACTTTTGTAAGGTCGGGTCAGTCTTAGACTCTGCCTCGAAGGCATCTGGGGTGTCCCAGGGTATGGGGCCTAACCTGTCAGGCAAGGTCGGGGTAGGTCTTACCTGTGTCTCCCGCACTGGTGAGAGCTCTCGCTCCGTCCGGGCTTGGGCCCGTGTAGTCACTGGGTCCGCCTCGTTGTTGCATACTGGAGCATAGGCAGAAGTCATGGGGCCCAAATCGTTGCCCAGTAGTACTTCGGCAGGTAAATTATCCATTAGGCCCACGTTCACAGCCCCCTTTCCCGCTCCCCAATCAAGATGCACTTTAGCTGTTGGAATTTTGTACACATCCCCCCCCGCCACTCTAACGGCCACAGTCTGTCCGGATCGCTTGTGCTCTGGCACCAAATGACTCTGTACCAGCGTGATAGTAGCCCCTGTGTCTCGCAATCCCTCGGTAGATCGCCCCTCGAGCCATACCCTCTGCCGATGGTGCTGGCGGTTATCTGAGGCAGCATATACAGGGTCTGCCTCGTGAAGCGGCCCCACATATCCCTCCATAGGGGCCTCTTGGTTAACACAGAGGGCCCGGGCCGGACGATAGGACCCAGAGGGGTAATTGTAATTCCTGGGTGTCTGGTGCGTATTAAGGGGGCAGCTAGCCATGAAATGCCCTGGTTGCTTGCATCGGTGGCAAGTCGGTCTGGGACGCTCAGAGCTGTTATTGGGTGGTCCTGAGTGTCGGACGGGCCCTGTGGGCACCGGGGCTCGGAATTCAGCACGAGGGGGTGCACGGTAAACCTCTCTGGGTTCGACCCGTGCTGGAGCTCGGTAGTTCATGGGTTCGTGAAGACGGGAGTCATAATGTTCATCGGCCAATTTGGCTGCTTCTTCTAAGGTAGAAGGCCGCCTGTCTCGCAGCCATTCCTTCCCTTGCTGTTCCATGCCATTATAAAAATGTTCTAAGAGAAACAATTGTAAAATTTCCTCCCCAGTCACCGCTTTACTTCCGCTCAGCCAGTGATTTGCCGCTCTCCGCATTCGGTGCGCCCATTCCATATGGGTATCGTTAGGCTTCTTTTCCGTGCCCCGAAACTGTCGGCGATACGTGTCCGGAGTTACAGCGTACCGTCGCAACAGTGTCTCCTTAACTAGCTCATACTGTGTCACTTCCTCAGCACCCAGAGTACGAAAGGCTTCCAGGGCTCGCCCGGATAGTTTCCCAGACAATATCGTGGGCCACTCTCTGTTGGGAATCTGGTGCAGGGCACATTGCCTTTCGAAGTCCGCCAAATATTCATCAATCCCTGTCTCGCTCTCTAGGAAGGGTCGAAATGCCGCATAGGGTATCTTGGGCCTCCCAGCATTTTCGACAGGGATGATTACCTGCGGGGCTTCAGCATTGCGGTGTGCGTTCGCTAGGTTGAGTTCGTGGGCTCGAGTCTCTCGTATATCCTCGTCCGCCTCCGCCATCAACTGCTGTACCAATTCCATGGAGGGGTTCGGCCCGTATAATGAGAGCCTTTCCCGAACAATCCTGGTTTTTTCGTCACTAATCGTGGTCGGTGTTTCCGCCATTGTGAAGCTCTGATCCAGTTCGGTCAATTCTGCGATCAGCTCTCTCCTCGGCCGGTTGCTGGCGTACCCCCCTCTGCTTTCAAGTAAATCCTTTAGGGTTGTACGCTTCAATTTTTCGTAAGCGCTCTCCATCCGTTCTGTACCTCTCCTAGGAAATCCAGGAAAATCCCGCCGCTGCCGCCAAATGTTACGGTTACCCTTAGTCTCGCTGAGAGATGGACCGCTTAGTAGCCTGGATCCCTATTGCTAAAGAGGGGAGAAGCTGCTTTCCATAGTATTCTATATGAGTCTCGCAAATATAGAATAATCTCCCTTAGCTGCAGTACAGCTAGGATACCCTTCTGCCCACAAAAACGAGTCAACGCTGCGATTGAGGGTCAAACAAGAACTCAGGACTGGGATGCCCAGCCTGCTTTTTATTAAGGTTACATGCACACAGGGCACTCCCAGGGGGAGAGGGGGGGAAGCACAAAATCCCCCATCACACATTTAGATAGAGAGCACTGTCCTTTGACAGGCCACAATAGGATTACAGTACTTAAGATAACAAGTTTACAAGTTCATCTTATCAATTAGCAGTCTGGCTCCAGAGGTGATTAGACAATAGTTTCTAAAAGCTGAAAAAAAAGAGTTAACTCTTTATGAAATGAAACTTGTTACAGTTTTCTTGGAGCCCTTCTTAGGCGCTGGCTTGCTGGTTCAGGCATTGCTGCTGGGAAATAAGCTCTTCACAACAAAATAACTAATGCTTCTGTAACAGGCGTTTTCTCTCTGGAGGTGATCAAACAATAGAATGCTTAGCACTAATTAGATTATAGCTGGAGCCAGCAACTCTGTCTTTAGAAATTAGTTTCTTAGCTAAACACAATTAACTCCTTCAGTCCTGACAGAAGGGTCTGTCACAGATAGAGTGGTTGCATTACCTGGCGTGTGGGACTGATAGAGTGGTTGGATTACATGGCGTGTGTATGGGTGTGTGACTGATAGAGTGGTTGCATTACCTGGCGTGTGTATAGGTGTGTGACTGATAGAGTGGTTGCATTACCTGGCGTGTGTATGGGTGTGGGACTGATAGAGTGGTTGCATTACCTGGCGTGTGTATTGGTGTGAGACTGATAGAGTGGTTGCATTACCTGGCGTGTGGGACTGATAGAGTGGTTGCATTACCTGGCGTGAAAGACTGATAGAGTGGTTGCATTACCTGGAGTGTGGGACTGATAGAGTGGTTGCATTACCTGGCGTGTGGGACTGATAGAGTGGTTGCATTACCTAGCGTGTGTATGGGTGTGTGACTGATAGAGTGGTTGCATTACCTAGCGTGTGTATGGGTGTGTGACTGATAGAGTGGTTGCATTACCTGGCGTGTGGGACTGATAGAGTGGTTGCATTACCTGGCGTGTATGACTGATAGAGTGGTTGCATTACCTGGCGTGTGTATGGGTGTGTGACTGATAGAGTGGTTGCATTACCAGCGTGTGTATGGGTGTGTGACTGATAGAGTGGTTGCATTACCTGGCGTGTGTATGGGTGTGTGACTGATAGAGTGGTTGCATTACCTGGCGTGTGTATGGGTGTGGGACTGATAGAGTGGTTGCATTACCTGGCGTGTGTATGGGTGTGTGACTGATAGAGTGGTTGCATTACCTGGCGTGTGGGACTGATAGAGTGGTTGCATTACCTGGCGTGTATGACTGATAGAGTGGTTGCATTACCTGGCGTGTGTATGGGTGTGTGACTGATAGAGTGGTTGCATTACCTGGCGTGTGTATGGGTGTGTGACTGATAGAGTGGTTGCATTACCTGGCGTGTGTATGGGTGTGTGACTGATAGAGTGGTTGCATTACCTGGCGTGTGTATGGGTGTGGGACTGATAGAGTGGTTGCATTACCTGGCGTGTGTATGGGTGTGGGACTGATAGAGTGGTTGCATTACTTGGCGTGTGTATGGGTGTGTAACTGATAGCGTGGTTGCATTACCTGGCGTGTGTATGGGTGTGGGACTGATAGAGTGGGTGCATTACCTGGCGTGTGTATTGGTGTGGGACTAACAGAGTGGTTGCATTACTTGGCGTGTGTATGGGTGTGGGACTGATAGAGTGGTTGCATTACTTGGCGTGTGTATGGGTGTGGGACTGATAGAGTGGTTGCATTACTTGGCGTGTGTATGGATGTGTGACTGATAGAGTGGTTGCATTACCTGGCATGTGTATGGGTGTGGGACTGATAGAGTGGTTGCATTACCTGGCGTGTGTATGGGTGTGGGACTGATAGAGTGGTTGCGTTACCTGGCGTGTGTATGGGTGTGGGAGTGATAGAGTGGTTGCATTACTTGGCGTGTGTATGGATGTGTGACTGATAGAGTGGTTGCATTACCTGGCATGTGTATGGGTGTGGGACTGATAGAGTGGTTGCATTACCTGCCGTGTGTATGGGTGTGGGACTGATAGAGTGGTTGCGTTACCTGGCGTGTGTATGGGTGTGGGAGTGATAGAGTGGTTGCATTACCTGGCGTGTGTATGGGTGTGTGACTGATAGAGTGGTTGCATTACCTGGCGTGTGTATGGGTGTGCGAGTGATAGAGTGGCTGCATTACCTGGCGTGTGTATGGGTGTGTGACTGATAGAGTGGTTGCATTACCTGGCATGTGTATGGGTGTGTGACTGATAGAGTGGTTGCATTACCTGGCATGTGTATGGGTGTGTTACTGATAGAGTGGCTGCATTACCTGGCGTGTGTATGGGTGTGGGACTGATAGAGTGGTTGCATTACCTGGCGTGTGTATGGGTGTGGGACTGATAGAGTGGTTGCTGTTACGGTTGCCTCCAGGCTGGCTGGAAGTTGGACCGTAGAAAAGGATGCTCCTAGCGCTCACCAAAGAATCATCAGCACCATAGTCAGCAATCCCTGTAGTGATTATAAGCTGTCCCCTACAAACATGAGTCAAAGCTGCAAGTTAGAGGGACAGAAAATAGGTCTGATGTGCTGGAGCACACAGCCTCCTTTTTATTGAGGTTACATGCAAACAGGACACTCTCAGGGGGAGGCATAAAATCCCCCATCACACATTTGATATTAGATAGAGAGACACTCCCTTTGACAGGCCACAACATTTACTTCAGCAGATAACCTTACACACAATAAAACAATGCAGTCCACCTTATCAATACTAGTCTGATTAGACAATGGGAAAGTTGATCACTAAACCTAATTAGAGCTAATCCCAGCAGACTTGTATTTAGAATAGGTTTCTTGAAGCTGAACAAAATTTAACTCTTAATGGCACACAATGAAACTGAACCAAGAGAAAGCCAGGGACAAGTCATTTCACAGGTCTGGGGACATAGTCTTAAAGGGGGCATTGTTCACCAGAGTCACAATATGTCCCCAGACGTTTCCCAAAGGGCCACACACACCCAACAAAAGTCAATATACTCTCAGGGGCACAATCTTCCAGGGGCCATAGTCATGAGGAAGGAGGCTGGCAAATAGGCTTCTCCAAAATCCAGGGAAGCAGGGCAACCTTCCATTTAAAGGGCCAGTCACAAATAGCAGTTTGTAACATATCTCCCCTTTTGGAGGGAGACTAACAAGGCACCTGACCTTCTGTCGGTCAGTGCCTAAGTTAGTCTCGCAACCCACCCACAAATAAACACTAGCAGCAAAGCAGCCCCCCCACAACAAGTAGCACTGGCCTGTAGGTTCCAGGTTATAGGATGAAAGTGTGGCATCCTCTGCCTTCCTGGCGCAGCTGTACAAATAGCTGATGGTACTTGGGGGGCAGAGGCCAGCGGCACTCTGCCCTGGTGCCAGCGCTTCTGCTGGGGTGAGGGGTTTGCAGGCCAGTCCTGTAACAAGGGGGTCTGTAGGGCAGAGGCCAGCAGCGTTCTGTTCTGATGCCAGCTCTTCTGCTGGGGGAATTGGGGCATAGTCCTGCCCGGTGGCAAAGGGAACGTGGGGGTCAGTGGGGGTTAACATCTCCACTGTTAACCCTGGGCCCAAGTTAGGAGTTAGCTGGGGAGGGGGAGATTGGCTTACCTCCTCCTCCTGATACTCCGGTGGCCGTTGGGAAGGGAGGTCGATGCTCTCCGCTTCCTGTGGAACATGCTGCGGCTGGGGAGAGAGACCGGTTGTCTCCTCTCCCTGGAAGGCACACTCCGGCTGGGGAGGGAGGTCGATGCTCTCCCCTCCCTGTAGCTGGGTCTGTCGCTGGGGATCTGGGCCGCCTGCCCAGCATCCCTGTAGGGCCGGTAGAGAGACTGCGGTCCCATCTCCACCTGCCTGCTGGGGGTCCTCCCAGGACCAGTCTATGAGGCCTGCTGCCTCTGGTATCTCTGGCTGGGGAAGGGGACTGGTTGTCTCTTCCCTCTGCACGGTATACTGCCGCTGGGGAGGGAGGTCGCTGCTCTCCTCTCCCTGTAACTCTGGCTGCCGCTGGGAAGGGAGGTCGTTGCTCTCCGCTCCCTGTGACTCACTTTCTCGCTGGAGACCAGGTGTCCAGACCCTCAAACTCCACAGTTGGCGCTCAAAAGCTCGTGCCGCTTTGTTCTCCGTATCCAATTCCCGGATGATGCGACTGACTACCTCCTGTGCAGGGTCTGGACCATATCGGACTAGCCGCCTCTTTACCTCTGGAACGAAATCCGCGCCCTCATAGCGACGGATCAGGTTGAGGTGCTCTTCACAGGGTTCTGAATAGTGTCTTGTCAGCTCCATGCTGCTGTAGGTAGGAACGCTGCGCAGTGGCTAGCGTTGCCCTCAATAACTCTCCTACGATACCAGTGCTGTTGTGGTGCTGCTCCTTGCGCTAGGACGCCAATCCCACCGCTGCCGCCAAATGTTACGGTTGCCTCCAGGCTGGCTGGAAGTTGGACCGTAGAAAAGGATGCTCCTAGCGCTCACCAAAGAATCATCAGCACCATAGTCAGCAATCCCTGTAGTGATTATAAGCTGTCCCCTACAAACATGAGTCAAAGCTGCAAGTTAGAGGGACAGAAAATAGGTCTGATGTGCTGGAGCACACAGCCTCCTTTTTATTGAGGTTACATGCAAACAAGACACTCTCAGGGGGAGGCATAAAATCCCCCATCACACATTTGATATTAGATAGAGAGACACTCCCTTTGACAGGCCACAACATTTACTTCAGCAGATAACCTTACACACAATAAAACAATGCAGTCCACCTTATCAATACTAGTCTGATTAGACAATGGGAAAGTTGATCACTAAACCTAATTAGAGCTAATCCCAGCAGACTTGTATTTAGAATAGGTTTCTTGAAGCTGAACAAAATTTAACTCTTAATGGCACACAATGAAACTGAACCAAGAGAAAGCCAGGGACAAGTCATTTCACAGGTCTGGGGACATAGTCTTAAAGGGGGCATTGTTCACCAGAGTCACAATATGTCCCCAGACGTTTCCCAAAGGGCCACACACACCCAACAAAAGTCAATATACTCTCAGGGGCACAATCTTCCAGGGGCCATAGTCATGAGGAAGGAGGCTGGCAAATAGGCTTCTCCAAAATCCAGGGAAGCAGGGCAACCTTCCATTTAAAGGGCCAGTCACAAATAGCAGTTTGTAACAGTTGCGTTACCTGGCGTGTGTATGAGTGTGGGACTGATAGAGTGGTTGCATTACCTGGCGTGTGTATGGGTGTGTGACTGATAGAGTGGTTGCATTACCTGGCGTGCGTATGGGTGTGGGACTGATAGAGTGGTTGCATTACCTGGCGTGTGTATGGGTGTGACACTGATAGAGTGGTTGCATTACCTGGCGTGTGGGACTGATAGTGTTACGGTACCAACAGTGTACCAAGGTTAATATCAGATGAACAATGTCCTGCATAGGGAATCAGCAATTCACAACCCAGCCAGTTCAGGTTTAAAACAGAATGACATTTATTAAAAGGCTATGCCTAGTATTTATGCAGGTCTGACCCCCCCCCCCCCCCCAGATGGGGGTTGAAAGGCTGTTGTACATTACATGGAGGGAACAAGCCCTTTGACATGATACAATAGAATTATATTACTTAAACACTTCAACCACAAGACACTCTTGGCCCTTCTTATCACTTAGGCGTTTTCTCTCTGGAGGTGATCAAACAATAGAATGCTTAGCACTAATTAGATTATAGCTGGAGCCAGCAACTCTGTCTTTAGAAATTAGTTTCTTAGCTAAACACAATTAACTCCTTCAGTCCTGACAGAAGGGTCTGTCACATATCTCCCCCCTTGTGGAACACTCCGGCAGACCCGGCTTGACCCTTTGGCGGGTCAACCTGGGGATGACCGGACTAGGAGGTGGTAGGCATGTCAGTTTGCCAGGACAATCCATCTGTATTCCCGTTATGAGAGAGAATTCCTGTCCATACAAAGAAGGGTTCAACTTCCTCAGTGCCCAGACTAGGGCTAAACAGTCCTTCAAAATCCCATCAGCTTCTTTACGAGTTTTCTGTACCTGCTCTTTATAGGTATCCACAATCCCTTCATACTGACATAGGGTGCCCTTGAGTTGCTGCACCTCACTATGAGCCAGCGTCAGCTTCTCCTCAAGTGTCGCTAAGTTTGTCTTTAAGGTTTCATGTCCCACTCTCAAGCTGGTGTTTTCTGCAGTCTGTCGGTGCAGCTTGTCTAGCAGAGATTCACGTTCTAAACGTGCTTTTTCCTCTGCGCTCCTCTTCTCCTTCATCAGCGCATTGTAACGGGACTTCCACGTATCAATAGCGGATAGAGATTTACTGAGCTCAGCGTCCTGGGGCTTAGCAGCAGGGGGGTCAGTCTCTGCTGCACGGATCTGAGCACGGGTAGTCACAGGGTTAACATCAGCGGGACCCATGGGAGCATAGGCAGAAACAAGGGGAGCCAAGTCATTTCCAAGAAGAACATCAGCAGGTAAGTCCTTCTTGACCCCCACATTCACAGGTCTAGCGCCCACTCCCCAATCCAAATGTACCCTGGCAACAGGTAGGCTGAACACATCGCCCCCTGCTACCCTCACAGCCACAGTGTCTCCAGTGTACTGTTTCTCAGACACCAAGTTCTTTTGAAGCAAGGTCATGGTAGCACCAGTATCCCGTAGACCACTGACCTTCTTCCCATTCACTTTAACCAGTTGCCGGTTATTCCGGTGGGCAGCTTGCACAAGGTCTGCCTCATGTAGGATGCTCCAGCATTCTTGCGCCTCTACGTAGCGGGCCGCAGGCTGAGAGTTACGTGGGATTCCGCCGGCGGGTCTTCTCCAGGACTGTGCTTGGTTCGCTGCATTTAGGGGACACTCTGGTCTTTTGTGCCCTAGTTGCTTACATCCAAAGCACCAAATAGGCTGTGAGTAGCCCCGTGAATTGAACCGGGCTCTCTGAGGGTAGTTCGTGGACGGAGGCCGTGTGGTATAGCGTAGCGCCGGGGGTTGGTAACTGACAGCTGCTGGGGTGACTGGGGGTCTGTACTCCACTCTAGCAGGGGGCTTAGTGGTAGAAGTGTCCAGTTTGCGGGCATCCATATACTCATCTGCCAGGCGAGCAGCTTCATGCAGGGTGGAGGGTTTACGGTCCCGAACCCACTCTCTAACTCCTGCTGATAACTTGTCAAAGCAATGTTCCAACAGGAATAGCTGCAGCACCTCTTCCCCAGATACGGCTTGGCACCCCGCGATCCAGTGAGCTGCTGTGCGGTGCACCTTACATGCCCACTCAACGTAGGAATCACCAGCTAATTTAACAGTGTCTCTTAACCGCCTCCGGTATGCCTCCGGTGTAACCGCATACCTGGAGAGCAGAGCCTCTTTCACAGTATTATAATCCCCAACCTCCTCATCTGGAATGGCCCGAAAAGCCTCACTGGCCCGGCCGGATAATTTTCCGGATAATATCGTGACCCAGTCCTCTGCGGGTACCTTGTGTAGTGCACATTGCCTCTCAAAATCCGCAAGGAACCCATCAATCTCTCCTTCTGTTTCCAGGAAGTTTTTAAAAGCTGCAAAATTTACTTTTCTCTTTTCCACTTGGGCTGCTGCAGCGCTGCTTTGGCGAAGTAGGTTGGCCTCCACAGCTGCTATGACCCGGTCGATAATTTCCGCAGATGGGTTGGGGCCATAATGTGCCAGTCTTATTTTAACTGCCCGATCAAAGCTTGCTTCTTCAGGGGTTCTGTCTGATATGCTGGGCCCATTGGTTCCTTCTGTCCCTGGTACTCTTTCCATCTTAGTCAGTATTGTAATAATCCCCCTCTTCCTGAGGTTACTGGCTTGTGTAGTTGCTCTTCTGGGCGATAAGGTTCATTCCGTCGCTTGCCACCAATTGTTACGGTACCAACAGTGTACCAAGGTTAATATCAGATGAACAATGTCCTGCATAGGGAATCAGCAATTCACAACCCAGCCAGTTTTCAGGTTTAAAACAGAATGACATTTATTAAAAGGCTATGCCTAGTATTTATGCAGGTCTGACCCCCCCCCCAGATGGGGGTTGAAAGGCTGTTGTACATTACATGGAGGGAACAAGCCCTTTGACATGATACAATAGAATTATATTACTTAAACACTTCAACCACAAGACACTCTTGGCCCTTCTTATCACTTAGGCGTTTTCTCTCTGGAGGTGATCAAACAATAGAATGCTTAGCACTAATTAGATTATAGCTGGAGCCAGCAACTCTGTCTTTAGAAATTAGTTTCTTAGCTAAACACAATTAACTCCTTCAGTCCTGACAGAAGGGTCTGTCACAGATAGAGTGGTTGCATTACCTGGCGTGTGGGACTGATAGAGTGGTTGGATTACATGGCGTGTGTATGGGTGTGTGACTGATAGAGTGGTTGCATTACCTGGCGTGTGTATAGGTGTGTGACTGATAGAGTGGTTGCATTACCTGGCGTGTGTATGGGTGTGGGACTGATAGAGTGGTTGCATTACCTGGCGTGTGTATTGGTGTGAGACTGATAGAGTGGTTGCATTACCTGGCGTGATGGGACTGATAGAGTGGTTGCATTACCTGGCGTGAAAGACTGATAGAGTGGTTGCATTACCTGGAGTGTGGGACTGATAGAGTGGTTGCATTACCTGGAGTGTGGGACTGATAGAGTGGTTGCATTACCTAGCGTGTGTATGGGTGTGTGACTGATAGAGTGGTTGCATTACCTAGCGTGTGTATGGGTGTGTGACTGATAGAGTGGTTGCATTACCTGGCGTGTGGGACTGATAGAGTGGTTGCATTACCTGGCGTGTATGACTGATAGAGTGGTTGCATTACCTGGCGTGTGTATGGGTGTGTGACTGATAGAGTGGTTGCATTACCAGGCGTGTGTATGGGTGTGTGACTGATAGAGTGGTTGCATTACCTGGCGTGTGTATGGGTGTGTGACTGATAGAGTGGTTGCATTACCTGGCGTGTGTATGGGTGTGGGACTGATAGAGTGGTTGCATTACCTGGCGTGTGTATGGGTGTGTGACTGATAGAGTGGTTGCATTACCTGGCGTGTGTATGGGTGTGGGACTGATAGAGTGGTTGCATTACCTGGCGTGTGTATGGGTGTGGGAGTGATAGAGTGGTTGCATTACCTGGCATCTGTATGGGTGTGTGACTGATAGAGTGGTTGCGTTACCTGGCGTGTGTATGGGTGTGGGACTGATAGAGTGGTTGCGTTACCTGGCGTGTGTATGGGTGTGGGACTGATAGAGTGGGTGCATTACTTGGCGTGTGTATGGGTGTGGGACTGATAGAGTGGTTGCATTACTTGGCGTGTGTATGGGTGTGGGACTGATAGAGTGGTTGCATTACTTGGCGTGTGTATGGATGTGTGACTGATAGAGTGGTTGCATTACCTGGCACGTGTATGGGTGTGGGACTGATAGAGTGGTTGCATTACCTGGCGTGTGTATGGGTGTGGGACTGATAGAGTGGTTGCGTTACCTGGCGTGTGTATGGGTGTGGGAGTGATAGAGTGGTTGCATTACTTGGCGTGTGTATGGATGTGTGACTGATAGAGTGGTTGCATTACCTGGCATGTGTATGGGTGTGGGACTGATAGAGTGGTTGCATTACCTGCCGTGTGTATGGGTATGGGACTGATAGAGTGGTTGCATTACCTGGCGTGTGTATGGGTGTGGGACTGATAGAGTGGTTGCATTACCTGGCGTGTGTATGGTGTGAGACTGATAGAGTGGTTGCATTACCTGGCGTGTGTATGGGTGTGTGACTGATAGAGTGGTTGCATTACCTGGCGTGTAGGGTGTGGACTGATAGAGTGATTGCATTACCTGGCTGTGTATGGTGGGACTGATAGAGTGGTTGCTTTACCTGGCGTGTATGGGTGTGGGACTGATAGAGTGGTTGCATTACCTGGCGTGTGTATGGGTGTGTGACTGATAGAGTGGTTGCATTACCTAGCGTGTGTATGGGTGTGTGACTGATAGAGTGGTTGCATTACCTGGCGTGTGTATGGGTGTGGGACTGATAGAGTGGTTGCATTACCTGGCGTGTGTATGGGTGTGAGACTAATAGAGTGGTTGCATTACCTGGCGTGTGTATTGGTGTGAGACTGATAGAGTGGTTGCATTACCTGGCGTGTGGGACTGATAGAGTGGTTGCATTACCTGGCGTGTATGACTGATAGAGTGGTTGCATTACCTGGCATGTGTATGGGTGTGTGACTGATAGAGTGGTTGCATTACCTGGCGTGTGTATGGGTGTGTGACTGATAGAGTGGTTGCATTACCTGGTGTGTGTATGGGTGTGGGACTGATAGAGTGGTTGCATTACCTGGCGTGTGTATGGGTGTGTGACTGATAGAGTGGTTGCATTACCTGGCGTGTGTATGGGTGTGGGACTGATAGAGTGGTTGCATTACCTGGCGTGTGTATTGGTGTGAGACTGATAGAGTGGTTGCATTACCTGGCGTGTGGGACTGATAGAGTGGTTGCATTACCTGGCGTGTGGGACTGATAGAGTGGTTGCATTACCTGGCGTGTGGGACTGATAGAGTGGTTGCATTACCTGGCGTGTGGGACTGATAGAGTGGTTGCATTACCTAGCGTGTGTATGGGTGTGTGACTGATAGAGTGGTTGCATTACCTGGCGTGTGGGACTGATAGAGTGGTTGCATTACCTGGCGTGTATGACTGATAGAGTGGTTGCATTACCTGGCGTGTGTATGGGTGTGTGACTGATAGAGTGGTTGCTTTACCTGGCGTGTGTATGGGTGTGTGACTGATAGAGTGGTTGCATTACCTGGCGTGTGTATGAGTGTGGGACTGATAGAGTGGTTGCATTACCTGGCGTCTGTATGGGTGTGTGACTGATAGAGTGGTTGCATTACCTGGCGTGCGTATGGGTGTGGGACTGATAGAGTGGTTGCATTACCTGGTGTGTGTATGGGTGTGACACTGATAGAGTGGTTGCATTACCTGGCGTGTGGGACTGATAGAGTGGTTGCACTACCTGGCGTGTGGGACTGATAGAGTGGTTGGATTACCTGGCGTGTGTATGGGTGTGTGACTGATAGAGTGGTTGCATTACCTGGCGTGTGTATAGGTGTGTGACTGATAGAGTGGTTGCATTACCTGGCGTGTGTATGGGTGTGGGACTGATAGAGTGGTTGCATTACCTGGCGTGTGTATTGGTGTGAGACTGATAGAGTGGTTGCATTACCTGGCGTGTGGGACTGATAGAGTGGTTGCATTACCTGGCGTGTGGGACTGATAGAGTGGTTGCATTACCTGGCGTGTGGGACTGATAGAGTGGTTGCATTACCTAGCGTGTGTATGGGTGTGTGACTGATAGAGTGGTTGCATTACCTAGCGTGTGTATGAATGTGTGACTGATAGAGTGGTTGCATTACCTGGCGTGTGGGACTGATAGAGTGGTTGCATTACCTGGCGTGTATGACTGATAGAGTGGTTGCATTACCTGGCGTGTGTATGGGTGTGTGACTGATAGAGTGGTTGCATTACCTGGCGTGTGTATGGGTGTGTGACTGATAGAGTGGTTGCATTACCTGGCGTGTGTATGGGTGTGTGACTGATAGAGTGGTTGCATTACCTGGCATGTGTATGGGTGTGGGACTGATAGAGTGGTTGCATTACCTGGCGTGTGTATGGGTGTGTGACTGATAGAGTGGTTGCATTACCTGGCGTGTGTATGGGTGTGGGACTGATAGAGTGGTTGCATTACCTGGCGTGTGTATGGGTGTGGGACTGATAGAGTGGTTGCATTACCTGGCATCTGTATGGGTGTGTGACTGATAGAGTGGTTGCATTACCTGGCGTGTGTATGGGTGTGTGACTGATAGAGTGGTTGCATTACCTGGCGTGTGTATGGGTGTGGGACTGATAGAGTGGTTGCTTTACCTGGCGTGTGTATGGGTGTGTGACTGATAGAGTGCTTGCATTACCTGGCGTGTGTATGGGTGTGGGACTGATCGAGTGGTTGCATTACCTGGCGTGTGTATGGGTGTGGGACTGATAGAGTGGTTGCATTACCTGGCATCTGTATGGGTGTGTGACTGATAGAGTGGTTGCGTTACCTGGCATGTGCATAGGTGTGGGACTGATAGAGTGGTTGCGTTACCTGGCGTGTGTATGGGTGTGGGACTGATAGAGTGGTTGCATTACTTGGCGTGTGCATGGGTGTGTAACTGATAGAGTGGTTGCATTACCTGGCGTGTGTATGGGTGTGGGACTGATAGAGTGGGTGCATTACCTGGCGTGTGTATGGGTGTGGGACTGATAGAGTGGTTGCATTACTTGGCGTGTGTATAGGTGTGTGACTGATAGAGTGGTTGCATTACCTGGCGCGTGTATGGGTGTGGGACTGATAGAGTGGTTGCATTACCTGGCGTGTGTATTGGTGTGAGACTGATAGAGTGGTTGCATTACCTGGCGTGTGGGACTGATAGACTGGTTGCATTACCTGGCGTGTGGGACTGATAGAGTGGTTGCATTACCTGGCGTGTGGGACTGATAGAGTGGTTGCATTACCTAGCGTGTGGGACTGATAGAGTGGTTGCATTACCTAGCGTGTGTATGGGTGTGTGACTGATAGAGTGGTTGCATTACCTGGCGTGTGGGACTGATAGAGTGGTTGCATTACC
This sequence comes from Bombina bombina, assembly GCF_027579735.1. Lineage (NCBI taxonomy): Eukaryota > Metazoa > Chordata > Amphibia > Anura > Bombinatoridae > Bombina > Bombina bombina. Next base: position 40,453,830 of record NC_069501.1, read on the forward strand.
TGGCGTGTATGACTGATAGAGTGGTTGCATTACCTGGCGTGTGTATGGGTGTGTGACTGATAGAGTGGTTGCATTACCTGGCGTGTGTATGGGTGTGTGACTGATAGAGTGGTTGCATTACCTGGCGTGTGTATGGGTGTGTGACTGATAGAGTGGTTGCATTACCTGGCGTGTGTATGGGTCTGGGACTGATAGAGTGGTTGCATTACCTGGCGTGTGTATGGGTGTGTGACTGATAGAGTGGTTGCATTACCTGGCGTGTGTTTGGGTGTGGGACTGATAGAGTGGTTGCATTACCTGGCGTGTGTATGGGTGTGGGACTGATAGATTGGTTGCATTACCTGGCATTTTTAATCGGTGTGTGATTGATAGAGTGGTTGCATTACCTAGCGTGTGTATGGGTGTGTGACTGATAGAGTGGTTGCATTACCTGGCGTGTGTATGGGTGTGGGACTGATAGAGTGGTTGCATTACCTGGCGTGTGTATGGGTGTGTGACTGATAGAGTGCTTGCATTACCTGGCATGTGTATGGGTGTGGGACTGATCGAGTGGTTGCATTACCTGGCGTGTGTATGGGTGTGGGACTGATAGAGTGGTTGCATTACCTGGCATCTGTATGGGTGTGTGACTGATAGAGTGGTTGCGTTACCTAGCGTGTGTATGGGTGTGGGACTGATAGAGTGGTTGCGTTACCTGGCGTGTGTATGGGTGTGGGACTGATAGAGTGGTTGCATTACTTGGCGTGTGTATGGGTGTGTAACTGATAGAGTGGTTGCATTACCTGGCGTGTGTATGGGTGTGGGACTGATAGAGTGGGTGCATTACCTGGCGTGTGTATGGGTGTGGGACTGATAGAGTGGTTGCATTACTTGGCGTGTGTATGGGTGTGGGACTGATAGAGTGGTTGCATTACTTGGCGTGTGTATGGATGTGTGACTGATAGAGTGGTTGCATTACCTGGCATGTGTATGGGTGTGGGACTGATAGAGTGGTTGCGTTACCTGGCGTGTGTATGGGTGTGGGAGTGATAGAGTGGTTGCATTACCTGGCGTGTGTATGGGTGTGGGACTGATAGAGTGGTTGCATTACCTGGCATGTGTATGGGTGTGGGACTGATAGAGTGGTTGCATTACCTGGCGTGTGTATGGGTGTGGGACTGATAGAGTGGTTGCATTACCTGGCGAGTGTATGGGTGTGGGACTGATAGAGTGGTTGCATTACCTGGCGTGTGTATGGGTGTGGGACTGATAGAGTGGTTGCGTTACCTGGCGTGTGTATGAGTGTGGGACTGATAGAGTGGTTGCATTACCTGGCGTGTGTATGGGTGTGTGACTGATAGAGTGGTTGCATTACCTGGCGTGCGTATGGGTGTGGGACTGATAGAGTGGTTGCATTACCTGGCGTGTGGGACTGATAGAGTGGTTGCATTACCTGGCGTGTGGGACTGATAGAGTGGTTGCATTACCTGGCGTGTGGGACTGATAGAGTGGTTGCATTACCTAGCGTGTGTATGGGTGTGTGACTGATAGAGTGGTTGCATTACCTAGCGTGTGTATGGGTGTGTGACTGATAGAGTGGTTGCATTACCTGGCGTGTGGGACTGATAGAGTGGTTGCATTACCTGGCGTGTATGACTGATAGAGTGGTTGCATTACCTGGCATGTGTATGGGTGTGTGACTGATAGAGTGGTTGCATTACCTGGCGTGTGTATGGGTGTGTGACTGATAGAGTGGTTGCATTACCTGGTGTGTGTATGGGTGTGGGACTGATAGAGTGGTTGCATTACCTGGCGTGTGTATGGGTGTGTGACTGATAGAGTGGTTGCATTACCTGGCGTGTGTATGGGTATGGGACTGATAGAGTGGTTGCATTACCTGGCGTGTGTATTGGTGTGAGACTGATAGAGTGGTTGCATTACCTGGCGTGTGGGACTGATAGAGTGGTTGCATTACCTGGCGTGTGGGACTGATAGAGTGGTTGCATTACCTGGCGTGTGGGACTGATAGAGTGGTTGCATTACCTGGCGTGTGGGACTGATAGAGTGGTTTCATTACCTAGCATGTGTATGGGTGTGTGACTGATAGAGTGGTTGCATTACCTGGCGTGTGGGACTGATAGAGTGGTTGCATTACCTGGCGTGTATGACTGATAGAGTGGTTGCATTACCTGGCGTGTGTATGGGTGTGTGACTGATAGAGTGGTTGCTTTACCTGGCGTGTGTATGGGTGTGTGACTGATAGAGTGGTTGCATTACCTGGCGTGTGTATGGGTGTGGGACTGATAGAGTGGTTGCATTACCTGGCGTGTGTATGGGTGTGTGACTGATAGAGTGGTTGCATTACCTGGCGTGTGTATGGGTGTGGGACTGATAGAGTGGTTGCATTACCTGGCGTGTGTATGGGTGTGAGACTGATAGAGTGGTTGCATTACCTGGCATCTGTATGGGTGTGTGACTGATAGAGTGGTTGCGTTACCTGGCGTGTGTATGGGTGTGGGACTGATAGAGTGGTTGCGTTACCTGGCCTGTGTATGGGTGTGGGAGTTATAGAGTGGTTGCATTACCTGGCATGTGTATGGGTGTGTGACTGATAGAGTGGTTGCGTTACCTGGCGTGTGTATGGGTGTGTGACTGATAGAGTGGTTGCATTACCTGGCGTGTGTATGGGTGTGGGAGTTATAGAGTGGTTGCATTACCTGGCGTGTGTATGGGTGTGGGACTGATAGAGTGGTTGCATTACCTGGCATCTGTATGGGTGTGTGACTGATAGAGTGGTTGCGTTACCTGGCGTGTGTATGGGTGTGGGACTGATAGAGTGGTTGCGTTACCTGGCGTGTGTATGGGTGTGGGAGTTATAGAGTGGTTGCATTACCTGGCATGTGTATGGGTGTGTGACTGATAGAGTGGTTGCATTACCTGGCGTGTGTATGGGTGTGTGACTGATAGAGTGGTTGCATTACCTGGCGTGTGTATGGGTGTGGGACTGATAGAGTGGTTGCATTACCTGGCATCTGTATGGGTGTGTGACTGATAGAGTGGTTGCGTTACCTGGCGTGTGTATGGGTGTGGGACTGATAGAGTGGTTGCATTACCTGGCGTGTGTATGGGTGTGTGACTGATAGAGTGGTTGCATTACCTGGCATCTGTATGGGTGTGTGACTGATAGAGTGGTTGCGTTACCTGGCGTGTGTATGGGTGTGGGATTGATAGAGTGGTTGCGTTACCTGGCGTGTGTATGGGTGTGGGAGTGATAGAGTGGTTGCATTACCAGGCGTGTGTATGGGTGTGTGACTGATAGAGTGGTTGCATTACCTGGCGTGTGTATGGGTGTGTGACTGATAGAGTGGTTGCATTTCCTGGCGTGTGGGACTGATAGATTGGTTGCATTACCTGGCGTGTGGGACTGATGGAGTGGTTGCATTACCTGGCGTGTGGGACTGATAGAGTGGTTGCATTACCTGGCGTGTGGGACTGATAGAGTGGTTGCATTACCTGGCGTGTGGGACTGATAGAGTGGTTGCATTACCTGGCGTCTGATCTGAGTTCTGTTTTGGTTATGTGACTGATATAGTTACATATTGTGACAAAACCAATCTCGCCACTGTACATTGGAGGGCCTGTTATGGAACATTCTTTGGGCTGGAGGTACATGGGCTTAAGGATACCCAGAGACTGCACGGAAATATGGAATTTTATATGCTGGACACCCCATGTACTTTCATAACTCTGTCTTATGTCTATGTCACCCTGTATCCATAAATACAGGATGGGTACAGGGTGTGAGTGCCCCTTGTGGGAGCAATTGTGACTCTATAAGCCAAGTGGGCATAAAAGACTTTATAGCTAATAAGAACTGTTCCTATATTCAGTAATAAGATGTATTCTATGTATGTTTCAGATCTGATTGTGTCTCAGGAGTCTGTCTGGGTAAACTGATTGTGTCCTTGTGTGATTATGTTAACTAGACTGCCCAACATCAGATTGTCTGAGTAAACGTTCTTCCCTAGTTAATTAACTTAATATGTTAATCTGTTTTACCTGTGAATAGACAATTGTTAGAGGTTTGATGCATTGTTCATATGTTTGCTTTACTGTTAAACCAATGCCCTTTGTAACCTGAAGCCAGGGTGTATAAATCTGTGTGCTGCCTTCAAATAAAGTAGACATTCTGTTTTAAAACCTGAAAACTGGCTGGGTTGTGAATTGCTGATTCCCTATGCAGGACATTGTTCCCTGGTGTTAACCCTTGGTACACTGTTGGTACCGTAACATTGGTGGCAGCGACGGAATGAACCTTATCGCCCAGAAGAGCAACTACACAAGCCAGTAACCTCAGGAAGAGGGGGATTATTACAATACTGACTAAGATGGAAAAGAGAAAAGTAAATTTTGCAGCTTATAAAAACTTCCTGGAAACAGAAGGAGAGATTGATGGGTACCTTGCGGATTTTGAGAGGCAATGTGCACTACACAAGGTACCCGCAGAGGACTGGGTCACGATATTATCTGGAAAATTATCCGGCCGGGCCAGAGAGGCTTTTCGGGCCATTCCAGATGAGGAAGTCAGGGATTATAATACTGTAAAAGAGGCTCTGCTCTCCAGGTATGCGGTTACACCGGAGGCATACCGGAGGCGGTTCAGAGACACTGTTAAATTAGCTGGAGATTCCTACCTTGAGTGGGCATGTAAGGTGCACCGCACAGCAGCTCACTGGATAGCGGGGTGCCAAGCCATATCTGGGGAAGAGGTGCTGCAGCTATTCCTGTTGGAACATTGCTTCGACAAGTTACCCGCAGGAGTTCGAGAGTGGGTTCGGGACCGTAAACCCTCCACCCTGCAGGAAGCGGCTCGCTTGGCAGATGAGTATACGGATGCCCGCAAACTGGACACTGCTACCACTAAGCCCCCTGCTAGAGTGGAGTACAGACCCCCAGTCACCCCAGCAGCTGCCAGTTACCAAACCCCGGCGCACCGCTATACCACACGGCCTCCGGCCACGAACTACCCTCAGAGAGCCCTGTTCAATTTGCGGTGCTACTCACAACCTATTCGTTGCTTTAGATGTAAGCAACTAGGGCACAAAAGACCAGAGTGTCCCCTAAACGCAGCGAACCAAGCGCAGTCCTGGAGAAGACCCGCCGGCGGAATCCCACGTAATCCTCAGCCTACGGCCCGCTACGTAGAGGCGCAAGAATGCTGGAGCATCCTACATGAGGCAGACCTTGTGCAAGCTGCCCATCGGAATAACCGGCAACTGGTTAAAGTGAATGGGAAGAAGGTCAGTGGTCTACGGGATACTGGTGCTACCATGACCTTGCTTCAAAAGAACTTGGTGTCTGAGAAACAGTACATGGGAGACACTGTGGCTGTGAGGTTAGCAGGGGGCGATGTGTTCAGCCTACCTGTTGCCAGGGTACATTTGGATTGGGGAGTGGGTGCTAGACCTGTGAATGTGGGGGTCAAGAAGGACTTACCTGCTGATGTTCTTCTTGGAAATGACTTGGCCCCCCTTGTTTCTGCCTACGCTCCTATGGGTCCCGCTGATGTTAACTCTGTGACTACCCGTGCCCAGATCCATGCAGCAGAGACTGACCCACCTGCTGCTAAGCCCCAGGACGATGAGCTCAGTAAATCTCTATCCGCTATTGATATGTGGAGGTCCCGTTACAATGCGCTGATGAAGGAGAAGAGGAGCGCAGAGGAAAAAGCACGTTTAGAACGTGAATCTCTGCTAGACAAGCTGCACCGACAGACTGCAGAAAACACCAGCTTGAGAGTGGGACATGAAACCTTAAAGACAAACTTAGCGACACTTGAGGAGAAGCTGACGCTGGCTCATAGTGAGGTGCAGCAACTCAAGGGCACCCTATGTCAGTATGAAGGGATTGTGGATACCTATAAAGAGCAGGTACAGAAAACTCGTAAAGAAGCTGATGGGATTTTGAAGGACTGTTTGGCCCTGGTCTGGGCACTGAGGAATTTGAACCCTTGTTTGTATGGACAGGAATTCTCTCTCATAACGGGAATCCAGATGGATTGTCCCAGCAAACTGACATGCCTACCAGGCGCTCTGGTGGTATATGGCACATTATATACCCTGGAGAGCCGAGCATGACAAACCAGAGGGAGAGGAGTTTGATGGTCCTGGCTTGTTATGGGAGTCCTTTGCAGAGCCTGACTTTGGGAGCCCAGACTCCATTCCCCAGCGGCAGGCTGCGTTACAAGGGGTAGGGACAGTTGGTCCTGTCCCCCAGCAACACGGCTGTTTAGCCAAAGGGGAGACGAATGGTCTCCCCCTCCAGCAGCACAGCTATGTATCCAAAGGGGAGACAGTCGGTCTCCCCCTCCAGCAACCAGGCTCCCACCAGGCTACTTCCATGGTAGTGCTGGCACCCGGGCAGAGTACAGCTGGTCTCTGCCCACCTCGCAACCCACCAATTCAGCGTACCAGTCCCCCACACAGCTGTGGTGAGGTACCTGGACATGGACAAGTTTTCCCCGTACTCAGGTGTAGTAACCATTTATTGTGGGTGGGCTGTACTACTAATTGTGTTTTATGGGTGGGTTGCTGGACTAACCAGGGCACTGACCGGCAGGAGGTCAGATACCCTGTTAGTCTGTTTGGAAAAGGGGAGAGATGTGACAAAACCAATCTCGCCACTGTACATTGGAGGGCCTGTTATGGAACATTCTTTGGGCTGGAGGTACATGGGCTTAAGGATACCCAGAGACTGCACGGAAATATGGAATTTTATATGCTGGACACCCCATGTACTTTCATAACTCTGTCTTATGTCTATGTCACCCTGTATCCATAAATACAGGATGGGTACAGGGTGTGAGTGCCCCTTGTGGGAGCAATTGTGACTCTATAAGCCAAGTGGGCATAAAAGACTTTATAGCTAATAAGAACTGTTCCTATATTCAGTAATAAGATGTATTCTATGTATGTTTCAGATCTGATTGTGTCTCAGGAGTCTGTCTGGGTAAACTGATTGTGTCCTTGTGTGATTATGTTAACTAGACTGCCCAACATCAGATTGTCTGAGTAAACGTTCTTCCCTAGTTAATTAACTTAATATGTTAATCTGTTTTACCTGTGAATAGACAATTGTTAGAGGTTTGATGCATTGTTCATATGTTTGCTTTACTGTTAAACCAATGCCCTTTGTAACCTGAAGCCAGGGTGTATAAATCTGTGTGCTGCCTTCAAATAAAGTAGACATTCTGTTTTAAAACCTGAAAACTGGCTGGGTTGTGAATTGCTGATTCCCTATGCAGGACATTGTTCCCTGGTGTTAACCCTTGGTACACTGTTAGTACCGTAACACATATCATACTACTTTTGTTTAAAAACTGAAATGTTTATTTAATTATGTTATTTATATGATTCACTTGCTAAACAGTGAGACAAGAAATGTTTTGAAATACCATGTTATAATGAGTGTAAGTGTACTTTTTAATGTATTTTTGATGTATTTTGTGACACTTTTTTGTCTTGCAAAACAGTTAACCAGAGCTCTGAAGTGTAAAACAAATCCCTAAAACTAATATCTATAATTGACTATCAATTTGTGTATGGGAGTGCAAGCTTTGAATAAACAAAACAATTATTTAAATGGCAAGAGTATTCCTGTGTGAGCCATAAACAATAAGACTCCATAGATTTTTATAAAGTACCAACAAAATTAGAATTTCTGGAGTGGGGTAAATATACCTGACGTGCGTTTCGCCAAAGGCTTTGTCAAAGGTGCCTTTTTATACCTTAGATAAACTCATCAAACATTTTGTTTTATGTAACTGCCGCAGCCTACCTAGTTTAGGAGCAATATGTGTATGTGTTGAATAGTGTAAATAGATAAATTTATAAATGAGTGCTAAATGATGTTACTTTTGTTGTAACTTAGTGTCTTTGTATTTAGCATAGCACCAGCCACTACAGAGCTGACAATTATAGGCAATATAGCTCATGGTAGCTGGTAGATTGAGTAGATTACCCAAATATATCTTCTTAATATCTCCTGGAATGGTCTGGTTGTTAGTAATCACAAACAATTATTGAGGAATGTGAGTTGATCCAACTATTTGTAAATTATGGTGTATAACAGGTTATCAAAACCCAACATAGCCCAATTAGTGCATTACTGTGTTCTAACAATATCTGGGGCTAGCGCCAAATATGTTAAATGAAAGTAAACATTAAAAGAAACATATTTGTTACGGTACCAACTGTGTACCAAGGGTAATACCAGATGAACAATGTCCTGCATAGGGAATCAGCAATTCACAAACCAGCCAGTTTTCAGGTTTAAACAGAATGACAATTAAAAGGCTATGCCTAGTATTTATGCAGGTCTGACCCCCCCCCCCCCAGTTGGGGGTTGAAAGACTGTTGTACATTACATGGAGGGAACAATCCCTTTGACATGATACAATAGAATTATATTACTTAAACACTTCAACCACAAGACACTCTTGGCTCTTCTTATCACTTAGGCGTTTTCTCTCTGGAGGTGATCAAACAATAGAATGCTTAGCACTAATTAGATTATAGCTGGAGCCAGCAACTCTGTCTTTAGAAATTAGTTTCTTAGCTAAACACAATTAACTCCTTCAGTCCTGACAGAAGGGTCTGTCACATATCTCCCCCCTTGTGGAACACTCCGGCAGACCCGGCTTGACCCTTTGGCGGGTCAACCTGGGGATGACCGGACTAGGAGGTGGTAGGCATGTCAGTTTGCCAGGACAATCCATCTGTATTCCCGTTATGAGAGAGAATTCCTGTCCATACAAAGAAGGGTTCAACTTCCTCAGTGCCCAGACTAGGGCTAAACAGTCCTTCAAAATCCCATCAGCTTCTTTACGAGTTTTCTGTACCTGCTCTTTATAGGTATCCACAATCCCTTCATACTGACATAGGGTGCCCTTGAGTTGCTGCACCTCACTATGAGCCAGCGTCAGCTTCTCCTCAAGTGTCGCTAAGTTTGTCTTTAATGTTTCATGTCCCACTCTCAAGCTGGTGTTTTCTGCAGTCTGTCGGTGCAGCTTGTCTAGCAGAGATACACGTTCTAAACGTGCTTTTTCCTCTGCGCTCCTCTTCTCCTTCATCAGCGCATTGTAACGGGACTTCCACGTATCAATAGCGGATAGAGATTTACTGAGCTCAGCGTCCTGGGGCTTAGCAGCAGGGGGGTCAGTCTCTGCTGCACGGATCTGAGCACGGGTAGTCACAGGGTTAACATCAGCGGGACCCATGGGAGCATAGGCAGAAACAAGGGGAGCCAAGTCATTTCCAAGAAGAACATCAGCAGTTAAGTCCTTCTTGACCCCCACATTCACAGGTCTAGCGCTCACTCCCCAATCCAAATGTACCCTGGCAACAGGTAGGCTGAACACATCGCCCCCTGCTACCCTCACAGCCACAGTGTCTCCAGTGTACTGTTTCTCAGACACCAAGTTCTTTTGAAGCAAGGTCATGGTAGCACCAGTATCCCGTAGACCACTGACCTTCTTCCCATTCACTTTAACCAGTTGCCGGTTATTCCGGTGGGCAGCTTGCACAAGGTCTGCCTCATGTAGGATGCTCCAGCATTCTTGCGCCTCTACGTAGCGGGCCACAGGCTGAGAGTTACGTGGGATTCCGCCGGCGGGTCTTCTCCAGGACTGTGCTTGGTTCGCTGCATTTAGGGGACACTCTGGTCTTTTGTGCCCTAGTTGCTTACATCCAAAGCACCAAATAGGCTGTGAGTAGCCCCGTGAATTGAACCGGGCTCTCTGAGGGTAGTTCGTGGCCGGAGGCCGTGTGGTATAGCGGTGCGCCGGGGGTTGGTAACTGGCAGCTGCTGGGGTGACTGGGGGTCTGTACTCCACTCTAGCAGGGGGCTTAGTGGTAGCAGTGTCCAGTTTGCGGGCATCCATATACTCATCTGCCAGGCGAGCAGCTTCATGCAGGGTGGAGGGTTTACGGTCCCGAACCCACTCTCTAACTCCTGCTGATAACTTGTCAAAGCAATGTTCCAACAGGAATAGCTGCAGCACCTCTTCCCCAGATACGGCTTGGCACCCCGCTATCCAGTGAGCTGCTGTGCGGTGCACCTTACATGCCCACTCAACGTAGGAATCACCAGCTAATTTAACAGTGTCTCTGAACCGCCTCCGGTATGCCTCCGGTGTAATCGCATACCTGGAGAGCAGAGCCTCTTTCACAGTATTATAATCCCCAACCTCCTCATCTGGAATGGCCCGAAAAGCCTCACTGGCCCGGCCGGATAATTTTCCGGATAATATCGTGACCCAGTCCTCTACGGGTACCTTGTGTAGTGCACATTGCCTCTCAAAATCTGCAAGGAACCCATCAATCTCTCCTTCTGTTTCCAGGAAGTTTTTAAAAGCTGCAAAATTTACTTTTCTCTTTTCCACTTGGGCTGCTGCAGCGCTGCTTTGGCGAAGTAGGTTGGCCTCCACAGCTGCTATGACCCGGTCGATAATTTCCGCAGATGGGTTGGGGCCATAATATGCCAGTCTTATTTTAACCGCCCGATCAAAGCTTGCTTCTTCAGGGGTTCTGTCTGATATGCTGGGCCCATTGGTTCCTTCTGTCCCTGGTACTCTTTCCATCTTAGTCAGTATTGTAATAATCCCCCTCTTCCTGAGGTTACTGGCTTGTGTAGTTGCTCTTCTGGGCGATAAGGTTCATTCCGTCGCTTGCCACCAATTGTTACGGTACCAACTGTGTACCAAGGGTAATACCAGATGAACAATGTCCTGCATAGGGAATCAGCAATTCACAAACCAGCCAGTTTTCAGGTTTAAACAGAATGACAATTAAAAGGCTATGCCTAGTATTTATGCAGGTCTGACCCCCCCCCCCCCAGATGGGGGTTGAAAGACTGTTGTACATTACATGGAGGGAACAATCCCTTTGACATAATACAATAGAATTATATTACTTAAACACTTCAACCACAAGACACTCTTGGCTCTTCTTATCACTTAGGCGTTTTCTCTCTGGAGGTGATCAAACAATAGAATGCTTAGCACTAATTAGATTATAGCTGGAGCCAGCAACTCTGTCTTTAGAAATTAGTTTCTTAGCTAAACACAATTAACTCCTTCAGTCCTGACAGAAGGGTCTGTCACAATATTGTGTTAAAATCAGCAAACAACTTACTTGCTTTCTTGCTAAATGAGCACCTAAGAATTCTCAGTGTACCCACTGCATACAGCTAGATAAGCAAGCAGGCATTGAAGAACTTAGGTTCCATTGTCACATGATTTTTGCAGAAAAAGTCCTCTAATGAACATGTGCAATAATCTGATTGCAGCTAGATTAGATGTCTCCTAGCAACATTGCAAAGGAAAAACTGCTACCTTGCCTTCCTGTAGAGACCCCAGCCATCTTGTGAGGCTGTGACAGGAAGTAATGGGCACTGCACAAATTAAGTAACCCCCCCCAGTAAAATACTTTTAAAATTATGAATAATACAAATTACATTGATTTCTTTTAAGCATAACCCACAGCTGTTACGGTTACCCTTAGTCTCGCTGAGAGATGGACCGCTTAGTAGCCTGGATCCCTATTGCTAAAGAGGGGAGAAGCTGCTTTCCATAGTATTCTATATGAGTCTCGCAAATATAGAATAATCTCCCTTAGCTGCAGTACAGCTAGGATACCCTTCTGCCCACAAAAACGAGTCAACGCTGCGATTGAGGGTCAAACAAGAACTCAGGACTGGGATGCCCAGCCTGCTTTTTATTAAGGTTACATGCACACAGGGCACTCCCAGGGGGAGAGGGGGGGAAGCACAAAATCCCCCATCACACATTTAGATAGAGAGCACTGTCCTTTGACAGGCCACAATAGGATTACAGTACTTAAGATAACAAGTTTACAAGTTCATCTTATCAATTAGCAGTCTGGCTCCAGAGGTGATTAGACAATAGTTTCTAAAAGCTGAAAAAAAAGAGTTAACTCTTTATGAAATGAAACTTGTTACGGTTTTCTTGGAGCCCTTCTTAGGCGCTGGCTTGCTGGTTCAGGCATTGCTGCTGGGAAATAAGCTCTTCACAACAAAATAACTAATGCTTCTGTAACATTGCTCCCTTTCTGTGGAACACTCTGGCAGACACGGTCTGACCCCTTTTCGGGGCAGACTAAGGCTGTCCAGACCGCTGGTTATGCGGGGCTGAGGTCGGTTTGTCTGGACAACCCGTCGGCGTTGCCATTCTGTTTCCCAGGTCTGTAAGTAATGGTGAAATTGAAGGTTTGCAACGATAAGCTCCAACGTAATAGCCTGCCGTTATCTCCAGAGACCCGGTTCAGCCACACCAACGGGTTATGGTCGGTGACCAGAGTGAACTCCTGACCATATAAATAGGGAGTCAATTTCTTTAATGCCCACACCAAAGCCAAACACTCCTTTTCGACCGCTGCATAGCTGACTTCGCGGGGCAGGAGCTTCCGGCTGATGTAGGCAACTGGATGCTCCCCTCCATCTTCGCCTACTTGGCTGAGGACGGCTCCCAGCCCGAACATGGAAGCATCTGTATGGACGATAAAACGTTTGTTAAGGGCTGGGGCCGCCAAGACAGGAGCGTTAATTAGAGCATTTTTGAGAGCCTGGAAAGCCGTTTCACAGTGGGGAGACCACAGGACCTGTCGAGGTAAGTTCTTCTTGGTCAAGTCAGTCAGGGGTTTGGCAAGTGTGCTGTAGTCTGGTACGAACCGTCTATAGTACCCTGCCGTGCCCAGGAAGGCTAGGACCTGAGTCTTAGTGATGGGGGTGGGCCAATTGGCGACAGCTTCTATTTTGGCCGGCTCTGGTCGCTGCTTTCCACACCCCACCCGGTGACCCAGGTACTGTACCTCGGCCATCCCAAAGTGGCATTTTTCTGGCTTCAGAGTCAGGCCAGCAGCCCGGATCTGATCCAGAACCATTCCCACATGAGCTAAGTGGTCCTCCCAGGACTCACTGTGGATCGCTATGTCGTCCAGGTAGGCGCAAGCAAAACTCTGGAAGCCATCCAGGAGCCTATCCACCAAGCGCTGGAATGTAGCTGGGGCATTCTTCATCCCAAACGGCATTACCCTAAACTGATATAAGCCGAATGGGGTGACGAATGCCGACTTGGGGATAGCCTCCGGGGCCAGGGGAATCTGCCAGTAACCTTTGCAGAGGTCAATAGTGGTCAGGTAATTTCCCCTGGCTATACGATCGAGTAGCTCGTCTACCCTGGGCATAGGGTAAGCGTCCGTCACAGTATTTTCATTGAGCCTCCGATAGTCTACGCAGAACCGGGTGGTCCCATCTTTCTTGGGCACCAAGACAACTGGGGAGGCCCAGGGACTATCGGAGGGCTCAGTTACCCTGAGCTGGAGCATCTCATCGATCTCCTTCTTCATTCCTGTCCTAACTGCTTCGGGGATTCGGTACAGAGCCTGGCGCAAGGGAGCTTGTCCCGGAGTATCTACCTGGTGGGTGGTTAAAGTAGTGTACCCTGGCTTCGGGGAGAAGGTGAGGTGTTTGGACTGGAGGAGTTGGTTGAGCTGCTCCCTTTCAGTGGGGCTAAGTCGGTCCCCTATCTGAACCTGCGCCACTATACCTGTGGGGAGGCTCTTTTCTAATAGGTCTGGAATGGGTAAACTGTCGGGGTCTTCCTGAGGGGAACAACATACGGCCGTCACGTTCTCTGGTCGCTCAAAATATTCCTTGAGCATGTTTACATGGAATGTCTTTCTAAGATTGTTGTCGTGGCAGCTAGCTATCACATAAGTGGTGTCTCCCCTTTTCTCTACGATCTGGTAGGGACCCTGCCAGGACGCCTGCAATTTGTCTGTCTTCACCGGCTTAAGTACTAACACCTTTTGTCCTATGGTGAAGATTCTCTTTCGGGCCCCCCGATCGTACCATACTTTCTGTCTTCTCTGGGCCAACTGGAGATTAGCCCGCACGGATTTGGCTAATTGCTCCATTCGGTCCCTGAGTTCCAGCACGTATGGCACAATTGGGACACCGTCAGCCTCCATCTCTCCCTCCCAGTGCTCCCGGATCAGGTTTAGGGGTCTCCGTACCTTTCTTCCGTAGAGCAACTCGAAGGGAGAGAACCCTGTCGTTTCCTGGGGCACCTCCCGATAAGCAAATAGGAGGTGCGGCAGGAAGCGTTCCCAGTCTCGGTATTCCTGAGTGAACGTCTTGAGCATTTGCTTGATATATACAAACTCAAATTCTAGTAATAAGAATACTATTATTACAAATTAATATAGGCTAAACCTGGTACCATTCTTGTAACTCTACTTCCTTTTACTCCCCCCCCTCTTTTCCTCTAAACAATTTGTATTTTGGGAGAATATACTCAGATTTCTTTACTGAGTTTAGCCCTCTTCTTCTGGGGGGATCAATTATTTGTTTAATAATGAATATTCAAAATGATATGGCAAATCGCCACCAAAAGAGACTGCAAGAATTAAATTCTATTTTTAATGTCTCAACTAAGGACAATATAGTAATAAATGAGGAGGAACTAAATAATGTATTATGCAAATTACATCAAACATTACATAAACAATCTAAAAGGTGGTGGAACTGGCACTTCTTTGAGAAGTATGCAGAGAAAAACATTATACCAAGAGGTTTGAGAATGAAGGTATTTCCTGCATTCAATCTCAATAATGAAGTTCTGGTCAAAGAATGGGAAACAGCACTATCAGAATGCTCTCTTAAATTAATACAAATATTAATCAAACATGATAAACTAGAGTTATCCAAACTTGATACTGAGATAGAAGAATATAATGCTCAGTTGTCCCAATTTGATGATAAAATTGACTATAAAACACAATATGATAAATATCAGAAAGAACTGGATAAACTAGAGCTTGAAATAATAGCCACTAAAAAACAGAAACTTCAAAGAGATATAGAAGATTTTTCAAATCAAAGAGTTTATCGTTGGCGTAATAACACTAACACTGCATTCAGACAGAGAACTAACAGGTACATAGTGCAGCAACCTGAAAGTAGTGCTGAGAGCGAAAGTGACAATTCTGATGGAGATTCAGACCATGTGACTAGAGATGAACCTAATGACATAACACCTAGTACATCAAGTATCAGACCTAGAAGTTATAGTTCTGCACAATCTATAACCTCCTCCACCTCCTCCTCTACCTCTTTTTTGTCCACCACACCACACAACACAACTCAACCGGTCACACAGACCAATCAGACTCCCACACAGAACAGAGGCAACAAAAGAAAGTTTTCAGGCCCAGTGAGACAATCAACAAGAAGAAGGGAACTGAGTCCCTTCAGCAAGATAAGGATGAACAAATGAGAGTTATTAATTTATCAGATCATGTACTAAGCACAACACATAAATCAGTACTATCTAAAGGGCTATCGTTTTGCCCTGTCAACTCGCTTAATAAATTTGAACTGATTAAGGATATACACTTATTCTCTAGAAAGATGCTACTCAAGAAAATATATGCCTACAATCCAAATATCCTCAATGCAGATGATTTAGTTACAGCTGATTTATTATGTGAATTATCAGAAAGCAGTACTGACATGGATAATGAGAATTTGACACCGACACCACAAGTCTGGAAGTCAAATGTTAAACCTAAGTCTACATATACTCCATCCTTATCTTTATCACCTGAAATACAAGTTTTTTGTAAAATGGTTTGCCAGAAAATTGAACAGATACCTATATATAATGTTAATAACAATTTGAGCAGTCTTGAAATGCAAGCTTTGAGGGAGATTGAATCATGGCAAGATATCCTGATTAAACCATCAGACAAGGGTGGGAATGTGGTCTTATGGCCACAACAGATGTATATAGATGAAGCCACAAAACAACTATCTAATAATTCCTGCTATAAACAACTAATATTCAATCCCCAAAGCTCTTACCTCATACA
Source organism: Bombina bombina (assembly GCF_027579735.1). Taxonomy (NCBI): domain Eukaryota; kingdom Metazoa; phylum Chordata; class Amphibia; order Anura; family Bombinatoridae; genus Bombina; species Bombina bombina. Next base: position 40,469,759 of record NC_069501.1, read on the forward strand.
GTATAACCGAATAATTAAGGATGCATGGGAGAACAATATACTCTCCAATTCTGAGAAGAAGTTTTTGACAAAAGAGAACCCTAAGATTGCCACCCTGTATTTTCTACCGAAAGTGCACAAAAACCCTGTAATACCTCCTGGCAGACCTATCATGTCTGGAAATGATAATTTAACTGAAAATGCCAGCAAATTTATAGACCTAAGACTAAGGGAATATCTAACCACATTACCATCATATGTCCGTGACACCATGGAAGTATTACAAATGGTAAAAGATATTGAACTAACAGACAATATGTGGTTAGTTACAGCAGATGTGGAGTCACTTTATACTAACATCAGGCACAGTGATGGCATAGAAGCCATCAAATACTTCCTAGCGTCTAACAGTCTAGAAAATGAAGCACACAATGCCTTCATAGTTCAGTTGTTACATTTCATTCTAACACATAACTTCTTCACATTTAATGATAGGTACTATCTCCAAACACAGGGTACCGCAATGGGCACTGCATGTGCACCTACGTATGCAAATTTGTTTCTTGGTTTTTGGGAACGCTTTCGTGTATTCTCTGATCATTTACAAACATATACAGAATGTATACCACTGTGGGTACGGTATATAGACGATGTGCTGTTCATCTGGGAGGGTACTTTTGATGATTTACAACTATTCATGCAAAAACTTAATGAAAATGATTTAAATATAAAACTGACATATTCTGCTAGTCAGCAGGAGATATGTTTCTTAGACTTGAAAATATTCAAAAATAGCGAAGGCCTGATAAATACTACAATCTACAGAAAGGAGACAGCAACCAATACTCTCTTACACCATTCGAGTGCCCACTCACCCAATACTCTTAGAGCGATCCCATATGGTGAGTTTTTGAGACTCCGCCGTAATTGCACAAATAAAGAGATTTATATGGCAGAGAGTGTTGCACTGTCACAAAGGCTAATATCGCGAGGATATAGTAAAAAGTCTGTAAAAAGAGCAAAATACAAAGCGCTTAAAGTTTGCAGGGATGAATTACTAGTACCCAAGGATAAAACAAAAACCGAATCTCATCCTAGATTAATAACTACATATAATCCCCAGATGAGACATGTGACAAAAATCATAAATGATCATTGGCAAATTCTACAAAATGATGAAACCTTAAAACCCCTCATTGGAGAGAGAGTATCCTTAGGATACAAAAGACCCAATAACCTAAGAGATAAATTGGTATCGAGTCATTTTGTAAGATCTGCAAAAAAACAACATAGGGACCCAGGCATGTATCCTTGTGGCACCTGTTCAGCGTGCCAATATGTGTGGAAAGTCAAATCTCTAACTGATAAAACTGGCAGAGTACATAAGATACCCTGTCATTTCTCATGCACTACCATTGGAGTGGTTTATGCACTACACTGTTCGTGCCAAATGTTTTATGTTGGCATGACTACCAGAGAGGTAAAAACAAGAATCTTGGAACACTGCTATAATATTAAAACAGCTGAACGGGATCTGAAAAAGGGCAAAAAAATAACCTCAGTTGCCAAACATTTTTTATTATATCATAAGAGCTCTTCCAAAGATTTGAAATTCACAGTAATCCAAAAAGCATCTCTCGGTATCCGAGGAGGTGATATAGAAAAAATATTGCTGAAAATGGAATGCAAGTGGATTTACTTACTAAATACTGTCAAACCGAATGGAATGAATGACTACAACAATTACTTTGTTTATCTGTGAACCATTCTCTGCAAGACATCAGGAATTACAGTCAATATAATAAGGCATGATCAAGTAATAAAATTAATTAAAAAATATCATAAATCAATATATAACATCATGTGTAATAATAAATACAAGTTACAATACCTCGATGCAAATAAGGAATTGAACGAACATGCTTCTTTGCACCATTTCACTATTTAGTATTAAATTATATTTATAAAGCACTTTACACCTGGGTAAAAGGTACAGTTACCTCACAAGGAGACTCTAATAAGATGCTCCTAATAAAAGTGATAACCACCACGTAAGGATACTCGAAACAGATATTCCTTATAAAATTAATATATTAATTATATACCATTTTTTCACTATTATAATGGGTTTCTATTAACCCCATCATATATGAAAGTAACGCAATTATGTTACTTCATAAATAAATCACACTTACCACAAGACTTTTGCACTAGTAATAGACTTTTGGGTCTATTGTTGTTTATTTCCCTTTTTATTCCTCGTATTTTTTTATTTTTTGCACTTATCACAAAGAGACAGAATCTCTTCACTATACACAAAAATTCTCCTTTGTACACATTAGTATCAAGTTCCAAATACTGCCACTGCTTAGATAAATATAAATATTCACGTATATCTCTTATCTTTATTTATCTAGGTATATTATCTGTCCTCATAATATAAGGATAATATATTGAATTCCTGTAAATTAATAAAATTTCTTACTCATATCATACCCCTTCCTCTATTAGCTAATCTAGTAAATAGGATTTGCAGTCATGATTTTTGGTTCAACAGATATTTTTGTAACAACATAGGTATTCTAACACGCAGTTGTAGCTAAGACCTTTTGCAAAAAAGCAAATATTATGTTGACAGTATGTGCATTAACACTAACCTCTAAGATAGGAGGAATAAACTTTACAATGCAATATAAAAAATCATGCAGTACAAACACCCAATGTAAACTTAATATACTGATATCTGTCTTAAGAGCACATTTGAGACCCTTATAATAAATAACAATATAACAGTGATTATCTACTGTGAATGAATATAAGATAAAGTAACAACAAACATCGCAAACCTCTGAATAACCAGTTTGTATATTATAGTAAGCTTTAATTGTGGATCATTAGAGCCGTTTATGTGTAATAAGGGTAGGAAATGTCTGCATGTCTTATATTACATTTTGCATTAATATACCCTGTTATTAATCCGTTTCAGAGCGGGTAAAAAATAATAGTCTCGAAAATTACTTATTGTAGATGTGTAAAGAGATTTACAGATGAATTTATTATTCGTGAATCTCGATATTTACAAATAGTGCTGAGACACTTGATCGTCCAATCACATTAGCTCTAACTTTCACGCCCCGTATAGGAATGACAACCCTGCTGTGGATTGGTCCTACCGCTATGACTAAGCGATGACCAGAATCACACCCACTGTCTAATCTCGAGTTCCTTATACGTAAGATGCTGATGCTTTGATGGATAGGATATTCAGCTAATCCTAGGGAGACAACTCCCATTCATTTAACCAATCCGGTATGAGTGGTGGGCATTGCAATTAAATAAAAGACGCCGAGTAGCAGCGGCCCGCACCCCCTCTGAGGAAGCGTTCGTGAAACGCGCGTCAGGGGTCCGGCAGGGGCAGCTTAGTCTCTCCTGTTGTTTTGTTTTTAATGTGCTTACTCTTGTGGAAAATAGATTAAGAAGTGGTTTAATTTATGTCCTCCAATCCTTTATTATCATATATTAATATTAATACAGCCCTCGGATTGTAAGGGCTTAGTTAATTCTAATTCAAAAACGGATTGGGGACATTGAATAGTGGACTGATATATCTAATAGCTATTACGCAAACCACAGAGTTCAAGTGGTTTTAATTCACAGCCTTTGCTACTGAATGAGTGTGAGTTCCTTAGTTAATTTAATAAACTTTAATGTATGAATGATTGGGAACGATTTAATTATTTTGAACACTTTTTGATATTAGTAGAGTTAGTCTGATAATATTCAGTGGAATTATTCTCTCTTTAAACTTTGTTGTACTCTCAGTTACAACTAGTTTGTCTAGTTGTTGTCAGTTGCCCTATTGAATAATCCACTCCAGGTCTCGCTGTTGTTATATACAAACTCAAATTCTAGTAATAAGAATACTATTATTACAAATTAATATAGGCTAAACCTGGTACCATTCTTGTAACTCTACTTCCTTTTACTCCCCCCCCTCTTTTCCTCTAAACAATTTGCTTGAGGGTCCCATTGAACCTCTCACACAGCCCGTTCGTCTGGGGGTGGTATGGGGAGCTTAGGAGGGACTTAATTTTGCAAACCTGCCAGAGTTGTTGGGTCAATTCAGCCGTAAATTGGGTGCCTCGGTCGGATAGGATTTCTTTTGGAAATCCTACCCGGGAGAACACCTGTACTAGTGCATTCGCTACCGTATCCGCTTGTATGTTGGATAGGGCGACAGCCTCTGGGTACCTGGTAGCGTAGTCCACTACGGTAAGAATGTATCGCTTACCGGAGGGACTAGGGGTAGCCAGTGGTCCCACTAGGTCAATAGCAACCCGGCTGAAGGGTTCCTCTACAATGGGCATATTTACTAGCTGGGCTTTAGGGTGATCGCCTCGCCTTCCTACTCGTTGACACACATCGCAGGTGTTACAGTAAGTTCTAACGTCAGCGTGCACCCCTGGCCAAAAGAACGTGTGAGTAATGCGGTGTAGGGTACGGGTAACGGCTAGGTGGCCTGCTAAGGGGATGTCGTGGCCTATTTTGAGGATTTCTTGACGGTATTTGTGGGGCACTACCAGCTGTCGCCTACGCTGTCCCCTTTTCTCTGTCCAGCGGTATAGTTTCCCTTTTTCCCATAAGAATGTTTCGTTATCTGCCCCGCCCCCTCCGGTCTCTGCTCGTTCCCGGTACTTTTGTAAGGTCGGGTCAGTCTTAGACTCTGCCTCGAAAGCATCTGGGGTGTCCCAGGGTATGGGGCCTAACCTGTCAGGCAAGGTCGGGGTAGGTCTTACCTGTGTCTCCCGCACTGGTGAAAGCTCTCGCTCCGTCCGGGCTTGGGCCCGTGTAGTCACTGGGTCCGCCTCGTTGTTGCATACTGGAGCATAGGCAGAAGTCATGGGGCCCAAATCGTTGCCCAGTAGTACTTCGGCAGGTAAATTATCCATTAGGCCCACGTTCACAGCCCCCTTTCCCGCTCCCCAATCAAGATGCACTTTAGCTGTTGGAATTTTGTACACATCCCCCCCCGCCACTCTAACGGCCACAGTCTGTCCGGATCGCTTGTGCTCTGGCACCAAATGACTCTGTACCAGCGTGATAGTAGCCCCTGTGTCTCGCAATCCCTCGGTAGATCGCCCCTCGAGCCATACCCTCTGCCGATGGTGCTGGCGGGTATCTGAGGCAGCATATACAGGGTCTGCCTCGTGAAGCGGCCCCACATATCCCTCCATAGGGGCCTCTTGGTTAACACAGAGGGCCCGGGCCGGACGATAGGACCCAGAGGGGTAATTGTAATTCCTGGGTGTCTGGTGCGTATTAAGGGGGCAGCTAGCCATGAAATGCCCTGGTTGCTTGCATCGGTGGCAAGTCGGTCTGGGACGCTCAGAGCTGTTATTGGGTGGTCCTGAGTGTCGGACGGGCCCTGTGGGCACCGGGGCTCGGAATTCAGCACGAGGGGGTGCACGGTAAACCTCTCTGGGTTCGACCCGTGCTGGAGCTCGGTAGTTCATGGGTTCGTGAAGACGGGAGTCATAATGTTCATCGGCCAATTTGGCTGCTTCTTCTAAGGTAGAAGGCCGCCTGTCTCGCAGCCATTCCTTCCCTTGCTGTTCCATGCCATTATAAAAATGTTCTAAGAGAAACAATTGTAAAATTTCCTCCCCAGTCACCGCTTTACTTCCGCTCAGCCAGTGATTTGCCGCTCTCCGCATTCGGTGCGCCCATTCCATATGGGTATCGTTAGGCTTCTTTTCCGTGCCCCGAAACTGTCGGCGATACGTGTCCGGAGTTACAGCGTATCGTCGCAACAGTGTCTCCTTAACTAGCTCATACTGTGTCACTTCATCAGCACCCAGAGTACGAAAGGCTTCCAGGGCTCGCCCGGATAGTTTCCCAGACAATATCGTAGGCCACTCTCTGTTGGGAATCTGGTGCAGGGCACATTGCCTTTCGAAGTCCGCCAAATATTCATCAATCCCTGTCTCGCTCTCTAGGAAGGGTCGAAATGCCGCATAGGGTATCTTGGGCCTCCCAGCATTTTCGACAGGGATGATTACCTGCGGGGCTTCAGCATTGCGGTGTGCGTTCGCTAGGTTGAGTTCGTGGGCTCGAGTCTCTCGTATATCCTTGTCCGCCTCCGCCATCAACTGCTGTACCAATTCCATGGAGGGGTTCGGCCCGTATAATGAGAGCCTTTCCCGAACAATCCTGGTTTTTTCGTCACTAATCGTGGTCGGTGTTTCCGCCATTGTGAAGCTCTGATCCAGTTCGGTCAATTCTGTGATCAGCTCTCTCCTCGGCCGGTTGCTGGCGTACCCCCCTCTGCTTTCAAGTAAATCCTTTAGGGTTGTACGCTTCAATTTTTCGTAAGCGCTCTCCATCCGTTCTGTACCTCTCCTAGGAAATCCAGGAAAATCCCGCCGCTGCCGCCAAATGTTACGGTTACCCTTAGTCTCGCTGAGAGATGGACCGCTTAGTAGCCTGGATCCCTATTGCTAAAGAGGGGAGAAGCTGCTTTCCATAGTATTCTATATGAGTCTCGCAAATATAGAATAATCTCCCTTAGCTGCAGTACAGCTAGGATACCCTTCTGCCCACAAAAACGAGTCAACGCTGCGATTGAGGGTCAAACAAGAACTCAGGACTGGGATGCCCAGCCTGCTTTTTATTAAGGTTACATGCACACAGGGCACTCCCAGGGGGAGAGGGGGGGAAGCACAAAATCCCCCATCACACATTTAGATAGAGAGCACTGTCCTTTGACAGGCCACAATAGGATTACAGTACTTAAGATAACAAGTTTACAAGTTCATCTTATCAATTAGCAGTCTGGCTCCAGAGGTGATTAGACAATAGTTTCTAAAAGCTGAAAAAAAAAGAGTTAACTCTTTATGAAATGAAACTTGTTACGGTTTTCTTGGAGCCCTTCTTAGGCGCTGGCTTGCTGGTTCAGGCATTGCTGCTGGGAAATAAGCTCTTCACAACAAAATAACTAATGCTTCTGTAACAACAGCTTAGTACTTTTTTTTTATTACAGCCATGAAACAAATGTTTTATTTCACTTTAAAAACACAAGAGGCACTCCTGAAGAGCACTCGGGGCTACAGCCCTTGGTAGCTCCAGTGCTATGAAACTTCACCATTGTACTTATGGGTACTTGACAACGTTTACTAATGTAATGTAGCCCAGTTTGTCATCGATATTAGATGTGCCCCTTTATACTACTATTAAAATGATTTTCTCTTGATTGTGTTTTGCAATTAACGCATCTGTATCTTGCTATGTGGATATACAGTATTAGTGAGCGACAACAAGCTTTATCCACGTGAAACACAAAGTTACATTATAACAAAAATAAAGTTTTGTTGTAGTGAATGACCGTGGCCATATTATAAGAAGTCTGTTAGCCATCAAGCTAAGTGTATGTCCTGCAGAGTAACTAGAAAGGCCTGCAATACAACCCTGATCAGGCTGGTGAGACATCTAATCTCTATGTTACATAAGAACAAGCACTCAGCAGTTATTAAATCATTCAGTACCAGGGGCCCATTACTAGAAGAAATGTGACTATTTATAATCCCTGTATGTGTTTACTGGTGGTGTTGCAAACAGACAACAGATTTAGCAGCTGTAATATACACAGTCTCACCTCTTTCCAGCTCATGCAGGAATATCAGGCAGTGTATTAGCAAAAGGCTGTTTACAGCAGTCACTGCACCCTGTCTCACAAAGCCCTTGCAATGATCAGGGATGCATTTGTTTTAACAACAACCAGCCATTGTTTGTTACTGATATGTGAGGTTAACTGATCTGTTTTGCTCACCCAATCACTAACAAACTGTAGGTTGTGCAAGGCTCTGCGTCAAGATGGAAGACAACAAATCCCTCTTGGGTTGTCTCAGAGTTCTTTATACTCTCGGCGTTTGGCAGGCTGCGTGCTAGGTCAGCATTTTGTCTCTGTACAGGATTTTAAGAATTCTGGTCCTGTTTCTGGAACATTAGATTACTACTTACAGCTGCAGTATTAGATGTAGCAGATCTGAGGCCACCTCTTGATAGTATCCCATCTACTGAGCACTGTAAAAATAACTACAGTTATACATTAATATATGTGCTCAGAGCATGTGATTTGATCAGTATTAAAATGCATGTACACGTATGTAACCCATATGCACAGCAAACATACACTGCATAGGGTGTAGCATGTAGTAGCTTATACAGTTTAATTGTATTAAGGAGATATAAAGCTTATAAAGAAGGTCCTCATGACCGCTGGTCAGGTACAGGATGAGATTACAAGTGGTGCGCTAATTATAGCATGGGATGCACTGGACAGCTCGAATATTAACTTGATATTAATTTTTATCCTAATTTTGTAGACAGATAATTTGTAATAGAGTGCTTAATTACTGTTGTATACTATTCATGTATAAAAATATTTTTTTACTAAAGGAGTACTGTTTCATATACATTTAACAGGTAAAGGCAGCACGGGTTCAGTGGTCAGGTACAGTATAACAGTCAAGCAAAGACAGCACAGCTTTACTGGTTAGGTACATGAGGGTCAGGTAAAAACAGCACAGGTTTACTGGTTTGGTACATGTAGGTCAGGTAAAAACAGCACAGGTTTACTGGTTTTGTACATGTAGGTCAGGTAAAAACAGCACAGATTCACTGGTCAGGTACAGGATGAGGGTTAGGTAAAGGCAGCACAGGTCCAGTGGTCAGGTACAGTATAAGGGTCAAGTAAAGGCAGCACAGGTCCAGTGGTCAGGTACAGTATAAGGGTCAAGTAAAGACAGCACAGATTCACTGGTCAGGTACAGGATGAGGGTCAAGTAAAGGCAGCACAGGTCCAGTGGTCAGGTACAGTATAAGGGTCAAGTAAAGACAGCACAGATTCACTGGTCAGGTACAGGATGAGGGTGAGGTAAAGGCAGCACAGGTCCAGTGGTCAGGTACAGTATAAGGGTCAAGTAAAGACAGCACAGATTCACTGGTCAGGTACAGGATAAGGGTCAGGTAAAGGCAGCACAGGTTCAGTAGTCAGGTACAGTATAAGGGTCAAGTAAAGACAGCACAGATTCACTGGTCAGGTACAGGATGGGGGTCAAGTAAAGGCAGCACAGGTCCAGTGGTCAGGTACAGTATAAGGGTCAAGTAAAGACAGCACAGATTCACTGGTCAGGTACAGGATGAGGGTCAAGTAAAGGCAGCACAGGTCCAGTGGTCAGGTACAGGATAACGGTCAAGTAAGGGTCTAGTAAAGGCAGCTCAGGTCCAGTGGTCAGGTACAGTATAAGGGTCAAGTAAAGACAGCACAGATTCACTGGTCAGGTACAGGATGAGGGTCAGGTAAAGGCAGCACAGGTTCAGTAGTCAGGTACAGTATAAGGGTCAAGTAAAGGCAGCTCAGGTTCAGTGGTCAGGTACAGGATAACGGTCAAGTAAAGACAGCACAGATTCACTGGTCAGGTACAGGATGAGGGTCAAGTAAAGGCAGCACAGGTCCAGTGGTCAGGTACAGTATAAGTGTCAAGTAAAGACAGCACAGATTCACTGGTCAGGTACAGGATGTGGGTCAAGTAAAGGCAGCACAGGTCCAGTGGTCAGGTACAGGATAAGGGTCAAGTAAGGGTCTAGTAAAGGCAGCTCAGGTTCAGTGGTCAGGTACAGTATAAGGGTCAAGTAAAGACAGCACAGATTCACTGGTCAGGTACAGGATGAGGGTCAAGTAAAGGCAGCACAGGTCCAGTGGTCAGGTACAGTATAAGGGTCAAGTAAAGACAGCACAGATTCACTGGTCAGGTACAGGATGTGGGTCAAGTAAAGGCAGCACAGGTCCAGTGGTCCTAATTCATTACACAATGGTCTTCATTTTTTTTTTTTTTTTTTTTATATATATTGTGTACAATTTCTTTGTGTATAATTTTTTAAAAATAATGCATGTCCATTATAATTATTTTAACCGGAAGCGTTTAAATTGTGGTTATACTTTTTTCTTTTTAAATATGCTATGTCGGTAAATCCAAGACTTTTTTCTATTTGAAGTCTACAGCTGTTCTAATTCCAAAACAATCATGACCATCTAATGCTGCTCAGACTCACATTAATTGTAACACCTGTCAAGCCTTTTTTCCGGCTTTTCAGTTGAATCTTGTAATGTTTCTCATTGGTCTGCAACTTTTGTGACAACTTCCTTTTAATCATACAAATGTGTATAAAATGTCTAAATTTGTAACATTTTTTATTCGCTTTGATATCTGAAGAAACGACCCTTGGTGGTCGAGAAACGCGTTATAATAAAGCCTTTTAAATTCTTTTAAACTTTGGAAGTTGTGTATCTCTCTTGAATCGAAACCTAATTGAGTAATACAGTGAAGTTGCTGAACCGAGGAAAAGTCCCGGGAAGGATCATATCCAACAGTGTACTAGCCACTGACTAAAGTGCTAGCAGGCGAGATAGTACTGGTCATAGCACAGTACCACAGTCATTGGTAAGCACATTACCTCTCTGTTTTTTTGTATCATCTCTTTCTGAAACAATATTACGCTATTTGGCGCCCTCTCCATCTCTCTCTCTAAAACAGTTTCAGCCCTGCTCTCTGGGAACAAGAGGAGCTGCCTGCACAGAAACACAGAGGAACACCGTACGCATACGGACTGTCATTATAACTTTTTCCTGAGCCGTCGGCCGAGTAAGAACACTCGACAAAGACGGAGTAACTATTTGTGGGAACATTATATGTTTTTTTGGGATCACAGATTTATTCGTATTGCTTATTCTATTTGTTCTGAATAGCGCGCCTTCTCATCTCCTTGTGAGATACCATACCAGTGGTCAGGTACAGGATAAGGGTCAAGTAAGGGTCTAGTAAAGGCAGCTCAGGTTCAGTGGTCAGGCACAGGCTGAGGATCAGATACAGGCTAAGGGGTAGATTTATCAAGCAGCGGATGCTGTAATCTACCCCCAGGTTCACCTGAAACTGAAGTTAAGAAGCAGCTGTCTTAAGACCGCTCCTTAACTCGTCCAACACCTCTAAGGATACGATCGGATGATTGACAGCCTCTGCTAGCGACCGACTGGCCGTGAATGTGCATGGTGCGGCATTGGACATGCATTTCACAAGAACTGCTTGAGCAATGATAAATGCTGACAGTGTATACTGTCGACATTTATCGATATGCGGCTACAGCGGATCATATCCGCACGCACAATGATAAATTGGCCCCTAAGAGTCAGGTGCAAACAGCACCTGAGGGACAGGTACTTAGGTTCAGTAAGTAGAGACTGAGGTCAGGTACAGGGAACTCTGGTTCAGTGGTTAAAGGGACAGTCTACACAAGAATTGTTATTGTTTTGATAGCTAGATAATCCCTTTATTACCCATTTCCCAGTTTTGCATAACTAACACAGTTATATTAATATACTTTTTATCTCTGTGCCTTGTATCTAAGCCTCTTCTGACAGCCCCCTGATCACATGACTTTTTATTTATTATCTATTGACTTGCATTTAGTACTGTGTTGTGCTAAATCTTAAATAACTCCCCGGGCGTGAACACAATGTTATCTATATGACCCACATGAACTAGAAGTCTCCTGTTGTGAAAAGCAAATAAAAACCATGTGATTAAGAGGCTGTCAATAGAGCCTTTGAAACAGGCAGAAATGTAGAGGTTTAAATGATATAAAGTATATTAATATAACAATGTTGGTTGTGCAAAGTTGGTGAATGGGTTGAAAAGACATTAGCTATCTTTTTAAACAATAACAATTTTAATGTAGACTGTCCCTTTAAGTACAGGATGAGGTCAGGTACAGAGAACTCAGGTTCAGTGGTCAGGTACAGGGAACTCTGGTTCAGCGGTTAAAGGGACAGTCAACACCAACATTTTTGTTGTTTAAAAAGAAAGATAATCCCTTTATTATCCATTCCCCACAACCAACACTGTTATAGAAATACGCATTTTCAGTGGTTAAATACATGCTGAGGTCAGGTACAGGGAACTCAGGTTCAGTGGTTTAGTATAGGCTGAGGTCAGGTACAAGGAACTCAGGTTCAGTGGTCAGGTACATGGAGCTCAGTTGTGAAATACGTGCTGAGGTCAGGTACAGGAAACTCAGGTTCAGTGGTTAAGTACAGGCTGAGGTCAGGTACAGGAAACTCAGGTTCAGTGGTTAAGTACAGGCTGAGGTCAGGTACAGGGAACTCAGATTCAGTGGTCAGGTACATGGAGCTCAGTGGTGAAATACATGCTGAAGTCAGGTACAGGGAACTCAGGTTCAGTGGTTAAGTGCAGGCTGAGTTCAGGTACAGGAAACTCAGGTTCAGTGGTTAAGTACAGGCTGAGGTCAGGTACAGGGAACTCAGGTTCAGTGGTCAGGTACATGGAGCTCAGTTGTGAAATACGTGCTAAGGTCAGGTACAGGGAATTCAGGTTCAGTGGTTAAGTATAGACTGAGGACAGGTACAGGGAACTCAGGTTCAGTGGTCAGGTACATGGAGCTCAGTGGTGAAATACATGCTGAAGTCAGGTACAGGGAACTCAGGTTCAGTGGTTAAGTGCAGGCTGAGTTCAGGTACAGGAAACTCAGGTTCAGTGGTTAAGTACAGGCTGAGGTCAGGTACAGGGAATTCAGGTTCAGTGGTTAAGTATAGACTGAGGACAGGTACAGGGAACTCAGGTTCAGTGGTTAAGTATAGACTGAGGACAGGTACAGGGAACTCAGGTTTTAAGTGCAGGCTGAGGTCAGGTACAGGAAACTCAGGTTCAGTGGTTAAGTGCAGGCTGAGGTCAGGTACAGGAAACGCAGGTTCAGTGGTTAAGTACAGGCTGAGGTCAGGTACAGGGAACTCAGATTCAGTGGTCAGGTACATGGAACTCAGGTTCAGTGGTTAAATACAGGCTGAGGTCAGGTACAGGGAACTCAGGTTTTAAGTACAGGCTGAGGTCAGGTACAGGAAACTCAGGTTCAGTGGTTAAGTACAGGCTGAGGTCAGGTACAGGAAACTCCGGTTCAGTGGTTAAGTACAGGCTGAGGTCAGGTACAGGGAACTCAGATTCAGTGGTCAGGTACATGGAACTCAGGTTCAGTGGTTAAATACATGCTGAAGTCAGGTACAGGGAACTCAGGTTCAGTGGTCAGGTACATGGAACTCAGGTTCAGTGGTTAAATACATGCTGAGGTCAGGTAAAAGGAACTCAGGTTCAGTGGTTAAGTGCAGGCTGAGGTTTGGTACAGGGAACTCAGGTTCAGGGGTTGTGTAGGCTGAGGTCAGGTACAGGGAACTCAGGTTCAATGGTTAAAGGGACAGTTCACCCCAAAAAAATTTCCCCTTTAAATTATTCCCAATGATCCTTTTAACCTGCTAGAGTGTATTAAATTGGTTACAAGTAGCTCCTTTACTCCTATTTCAGCATTTGAAATAGCTGATTTAGCCTGTGGTATCGCTACCTACACTGAACAAATTAATACTGGAGTATAGGCTATTGAATGATCATTTTCCATTGTTCTCTCTATGTATTGAGCTTTGGTGTTCCAGCCAAATAAAAGATAAGGAAGCAAGTCTGTTTACACAAAGTTATAACAAAATGAGATCTGATATCACCTTTAAGTTCAACCCATTGTAATAGGCTGTGGTTTCAAAGCACAAAATCAGCTACTTCATATACACAAATAAGCATGAAAATGGAATTTCTCAAATATTTTATACTCTGCAGTTGGTATAACAAGTCATTTAAAATACATTAATGGAAAAACAATTTTACAGTGTACTGTCCCTTTAAGTGCAGGCTGAGGTCAGGTACGGGAAACTCATGTTTAGTGGTTAAGTATAGGCTGAGGTCAGGTACAGGAAACTAAGGTTCAATGGTTAAGTATAGGTTGAGGTCAGGTACATACAGGAAATTCAGGTTAAGTGCAGGCTGAGGTCAGGTACAGGAAACTCAGGTTCAGTGGTTAGGTATAGGCTGAGGTCAGGTACAGGAAACTCAGGTTCAGTGGTTAGGTATAGGCTGAGGTCAGGTACAGGAAACTCAGGTTCAGTGGTTTAGTATAGGCTGAGGTCAGGTAAAGGAGACTCAGGTTTAGTGGTTAAGTACAGGCTGAGGTCAGGTACAGGGAACTCGGGTTCAGTGGTTAAATACATGCTGACGTCAGGTACAGGGAACTCAGATTCAGTGGTTAAGTATAGACTGAGGACAGGTACAGGGAACTCAGGTTCAGTGGTTAAGTACAGGCTGAGGTCAGGTACAGGGAACTCAGATTAAGTGGTTAAATACATGCTGACGTCAGGTACAGGGAACTCAGGTTCAGTGGTTTAGTATAGGCTGAGGTCAGGTACAGGAAACTCAGGTTTAGTGGTTAAGTACAGGCTGAGGTCAGGTACAGGGAACTCGGGTTCAGTGGTTAAATACATGCTGACGTCAGGTACAGGGAACTCAGATTCAGTGGTTAAGTATAGACTGAGGACAGGTACAGGGAACTCAGGTTCAGTGGTTAAGTACAGGCTGAGGTCAGGTACAGGGAACTCAGATTAAGTGGTTAAATACATGCTGACGTCAGGTACAGGGAACTCAGGTTCAGTGGTTTAGTATAGGCTGAGGTCAGGTACAGGAGACTCAGGTTTAGTGGTTAAGTACAGGCTAAGGTCAGGTACCGGGAACTCGGGTTCAGTGGTTAAATACATGCTGACGTCAGGTACAGGGAACTCAGGTTCAGTGGTCAGGTACATGGAGCTCAGTGGTGAAATACGTGCTGAGGTCAGGTACAGGAAACTCAGGTTCAGTGGTTAAGTGCAGGCTGAGGTCAGGTACAGGAAACTCAGGTTCAGTGGTTAAGTGCAGGCTGAGGTCAGGTACAGGAAATTCAGGTTCAGTGGTTAAGTGCAGGCTGAGTTCAGGTACAGGAAACTCAGGTTCAGTGGTTAGTTATAGGCTGAGGTCAGGTACAGGAAACTCAGGTTCAGTGGTTTAGTATATGCTGAGGTCAGGTACAGGAAATTCATGTTCAGTGGTTAAGTATAGGCTGAGGTCAGGTACAGGGAACTCAGATTCAGTGGTTTAGTATAGGCTGAGGTCAGGTAAAGGGAACTCAGATTCAGTGGTTTAGTATAGGCTGAGGTCAGGTACAGGGAGCTCAGGTTCAGTGGTTAAGTACAGGCTGAGGTCAGGTACAGGGAGCTCAGGTTCAGTGGTTAAATACATGCTGACGTCAGGTACAGGGAACTCAGGTTCAGTGGTTTAGTATAGGCTGAGGTCAGGTACAGGAAACTCAGGTTTAGTGGTTAAGTACAGGCTGAGGTCAGGTACAGGGAACTCGGGTTCAGTGGTTAAATACATGCTGACGTCAGGTACAGGGAACTCAGATTCAGTGGTTAAGTATAGACTGAGGACAGGTACAGGGAACTCAGGTTCAGTGGTTAAGTACAGGCTGAGGTCAGGTACAGGGAACTCAGATTAAGTGGTTAAATACATGCTGACGTCAGGTACAGGGAACTCAGGTTCAGTGGTTTAGTATAGGCTGAGGTCAGGTACAGGAGACTCAGGTTTAGTGGTTAAGTACAGGCTAAGGTCAGGTACCGGGAACTCGGGTTCAGTGGTTAAATACATGCTGACGTCAGGTACAGGGAACTCAGGTTCAGTGGTCAGGTAAATGGAGCTCAGTGGTGAAATACGTGCTGAGGTCAGGTACAGGGAACTCAGGTTCAGTGGTTAAGTGCAGGCTGAGTTCAGGTACAGGAGACTCAGGTTCAGTGGTTAAGTATAGACTGAGGTCAGGTACAGGAAACTCAGGTTCAGTGGTTAAGTATAGACTGAGGTCAGGTACAGGAAACTCAGGTTCAGTGGTTAAGTACAGGCTGAGGTCAGGTACAGGGAACTCAGGTTCAGTGGTTATGTATAGACTGAGGACAGGTACAGGGAACTCAGGTTCAGTAGTTAAGTACAGGCAGAGGTCAGGTACAGGGAACTCAGATTAAGTGGTTAAATACATGCTGACGTCAGGTATAGGGAACTCAGGTTCAATGGTCAGGTACATGGAACTCAGGTTCAGTGTTTAAGTGCAGGCTGAGGTCAGGTACAGGAAACTCATGTTTAGTGGTTAAGTATAGGCTGAGGTCAGGTACAGGAAACTAAGGTTCAATGGTTAAGTATAGGCTGAGGTCAGGTACAGGAAACTCAGGTTCAGTGGTTAAGTACAGGCTGAGGTCATGTACAGGAAATTCAGGTTCAGTGTTTACGTGCAGGCTGAGGTCAGGTACAGGAAACTCAGGTTCAGTGGTTAAGTGCAGGCTGAGGTCAGGTACAGGAAACTCAGGTTCAGTGGTTAAGTGCAGGCTGAGGTCAGGTACAGGAAACTCAGGTTCAGTGGTTTAGTATAGGCTGAGGTCAGGTAAAGGAGACTCAGGTTTAGTGGTTAAGTACAGGCTGAGGTCAGGTACAGGGAACTCGGGTTCAGTGGTTAAATACATGCTGACGTCAGGTACAGGGAACTCAGATTCAGTGGTTAAGTATAGACTGAGGACAGGTACAGGGAACTCAGGTTCAGTGGTTAAGTACAGGCTGAGGTCAGGTACAGGGAACTCAGATTAAGTGGTTAAATACATGCTGACGTCAGGTACAGGGAACTCAGGTTCAGTGGTTTAGTATAGGCTGAGGTCAGGTACAGGAAACTCAGGTTTAGTGGTTAAGTACAGGCTGAGGTCAGGTACAGGGAACTCGGGTTCAGTGGTTAAATACATGCTGACGTCAGGTACAGGGAACTCAGATTCAGTGGTTAAGTATAGACTGAGGACAGGTACAGGGAACTCAGGTTCAGTGGTTAAGTACAGGCTGAGGTCAGGTACAGGGAACTCAGATTAAGTGGTTAAATACATGCTGACGTCAGGTACAGGGAACTCAGGTTCAGTGGTTTAGTATAGGCTGAGGTCAGGTACAGGAGACTCAGGTTTAGTGGTTAAGTACAGGCTAAGGTCAGGTACCGGGAACTCGGGTTCAGTGGTTAAATACATGCTGACGTCAGGTACAGGGAACTCAGGTTCAGTGGTCAGGTACATGGAGCTCAGTGGTGAAATACGTGCTGAGGTCAGGTACAGGGAACTCAGGTTCAGTGGTTAAGTGCAGGCTGAGTTCAGGTACAGGAGACTCAGGTTCAGTGGTTAAGTATAGACTGAGGTCAGGTACAGGAAACTCAGGTTCAGTGGTTAAGTACAGGCTGAGGTCAGGTACAGGGAACTCAGGTTCAGTGGTTATGTATAGACTGAGGACAGGTACAGGGAACTCAGGTTCAGTAGTTAAGTACAGGCAGAGGTCAGGTACAGGGAACTCAGATTAAGTGGTTAAATACATGCTGACGTCAGGTATAGGGAACTCAGGTTCAATGGTCAGGTACATGGAACTCAGGTTCAGTGTTTAAGTGCAGGCTGAGGTCAGGTACAGGAAACTCATGTTTAGTGGTTAAGTATAGGCTGAGGTCAGGTACAGGAAACTAAGGTTCAATGGTTAAGTATAGGCTGAGGTCAGGTACAGGAAACTCAGGTTCAGTGGTTAAGTACAGGCTGAGGTCAGGTACAGGAAATTCAGGTTCAGTGTTTACGTGCAGGCTGAGGTCAGGTACAGGAAACTCAGGTTCAGTGGTTAAGTGCAGGCTGAGGTCAGGTACAGGAAACTCAGGTTCAGTGGTTAAGTGCAGGCTGAGGTCAGGTACAGGAAATTCAGGTTCAGTGGTTAAGTGCAGGCTGAGTTCAGGTACAGGAAACTCAGGTTCAGTGGTTAGTTATAGGCTGAGGTCAGGTACAGGAAACTCAGGTTCAGTGGTTTAGTATATGCTGAGGTCAGGTACAGGAAATTCATGTTCAGTGGTTAAGTATAGGCTGAGGTCAGGTACAGGGAACTCAGATTCAGTGGTTTAGTATAGGCTGAGGTCAGGTACAGGGAACTCAGATTCAGTGGTTTAGTATAGGCTGAGGTCAGGTACAGGGAGCTCAGGTTCAGTGGTTAAGTACAGGCTGAGGTCAGGTACAGGGAGCTCAGGTTCAGTGGTTTAGTATAGGCTGAGGTCAGGTACAGGAAACTCAGATTAAGTGGTTAAATACATGCTGACGTCAGGTACAGGGAACTCAGGTTCAGTGGTTTAGTATAGGCTGAGGTCAGGTACAGGAAACTCAGGTTTAGTGGTTAAGTACAGGCTGAGGTCAGGTACAGGGAACTCGGGTTCAGTGGTTAAATACATGCTGACGTCAGGTACAGGGAACTCAGATTCAGTGGTTAAGTATAGACTGAGGACAGGTACAGGGAACTCAGGTTCAGTGGTTAAGTACAGGCTGAGGTCAGGTACAGGGAACTCAGATTAAGTGGTTAAATACATGCTGACGTCAGGTACAGGGAACTCAGGTTCAGTGGTTTAGTATAGGCTGAGGTCAGGTACAGGAGACTCAGGTTTAGTGGTTAAGTGCAGGCTAAGGTCAGGTACCGGGAACTCGGGTTCAGTGGTTAAATACATGCTGACGTCAGGTACAGGGAACTCAGGTTCAGTGGTCAGGTACATGGAGCTCAGTGGTGAAATACGTGCTGAGGTCAGGTACAGGGAACTCAGGTTCAGTGGTTAAGTGCAGGCTGAGTTCAGGTACAGGAGACTCAGGTTCAGTGGTTAAGTATAGACTGAGGTCAGGTACAGGAAACTCAGGTTCAGTGGTTAAGTATAGACTGAGGTCAGGTACAGGAAACTCAGGTTCAGTGGTTAAGTACAGGCTGAGGTCAGGTACAGGGAACTCAGGTTCAGTGGTTATGTATAGACTGAGGACAGGTACAGGGAACTCAGGTTCAGTAGTTAAGTACAGGCAGAGGTCAGGTACAGGGAACTCAGATTAAGTGGTTAAATACATGCTGACGTCAGGTATAGGGAACTCAGGTTCAATGGTCAGGTACATGGAACTCAGGTTCAGTGTTTAAGTGCAGGCTGAGGTCAGGTACAGGAAACTCATGTTTAGTGGTTAAGTATAGGCTGAGGTCAGGTACAGGAAACTAAGGTTCAATGGTTAAGTATAGGCTGAGGTCAGGTACAGGAAACTCAGGTTCAGTGGTTAAGTACAGGCTGAGGTCAGGTACAGGAAATTCAGGTTCAGTGTTTACGTGCAGGCTGAGGTCAGGTACAGGAAACTCAGGTTCAGTGGTTAGGTGCAGGCTGAGGTCAGGTACAGGAAACTCAGGTTCAGTGGTTAAGTGCAGGCTGAGGTCAGGTACAGGAAACTCAGGTTCAGTGGTTAAGTGCAGGCTGAGGTCAGGTACAGGAAATTCAGGTTCAGTGGTTAAGTGCAGGCTGAGTTCAGGTACAGGAAACTCAGGTTCAGTGGTTAGTTATAGGCTGAGGTCAGGTACAGGAAACTCAGGTTCAGTGGTTTAGTATATGCTGAGGTCAGGTACAGGAAATTCATGTTCAGTGGTTAAGTATAGGCTGAGGTCAGGTACAGGGAACTCAGATTCAGTGGTTTAGTATAGGCTGAGGTCAGGTACAGGGAACTCAGATTCAGTGGTTTAGTATAGGCTGAGGTCAGGTACAGGGAGCTCAGGTTCAGTGGTTTAGTATAGGCTGAGGTCAGGTACAGGAAACTCATGTTCAGTGGTTAAGTACAGGCTGAGGTCAGGTACAGGGAGCTCAGGTTCAGTGGTTTAGTATAGGCTGAGGTCAGGTACAGGAAACTCATGTTCAGTGGTTAAGTACAGGCTGAGGTCAGGTACAGGGAGCTCAGGTTCAGTGGTTTAGTATAGGCTGAGGTCAGGTACAGGAAACTCATGTTCAGTGGTTAAGTACAGGCTGAGGTCAGGTACAGGGAGCTCAGGTTCAGTGGTTTAGTATAGGCTGAGGTCAGGTACAGGGAGTTCAGGTTCAGTGGTCAGGTAAGGTACAGGGAGTTCAGGTTCAGTGGTCAGGTACAGGGAATTCAGGTTCTGTGGTTAAATACATGCTGAGGGACAAATGCATTCAGTGGTTATGGACAGGTACAGACAAAGAGTCCAGTACCATGGCAAGTTGGCAACTTTAAACTTTTTATTAGATTTTATATCTTGAGGGCTTCAGCTGAATGATATCAAAAGTTAGTTATCATGTGCAGTGGTGTAAAAGGGGTTAATTGTAAGAGGGAAGTAGTGGAACACCTTGGGAAATATTATGTGGCAGTAAAGGGGAAATGCTGTTGCCAATAAGCCATATGACACTAGTATTTATAGCTGATTGCAGCCTGTGTTGAGGCTACTGATATATGACTATAGCACTCAAATGAGACTGCACAAACAGCATTTGGGTTTTCTTTCTAATGTACATATGCAGTTGCTTTTTAAGTGGTAAAGGGATTTTTTTTTCTTTCTTTATTAAATAATTAATTTATTTTGTGCAAGTAGACTTTGAGCTCAAATGAGCTGATGACTTTATAGACAAGGATGTTGGAAGTTATAAAATAAACATTATTAAATTAAAGGGACATGAAATTTTGAAAATGTTTCCTTCATGATTCAGATAGGTTGCATAAATTTAAACAATTTCCAATTTACTTTTAGTATCATTTTTGCTTTATTCAGGATACATTTTATTGAATGAATAGCAATGCACTACTGAGAGCTAGCTGAACACATTTGTAAGCCAATGACAAAAGTAATATACGTGCAGCCATCAATCAGCAGCTAGATCCCAGCTCCTGAGCCTACCTAGATATGCTTTTCAACAAAAGATACAAAAGGAACAAACCAAATTAGATAATAGAATTAAATTGTAAAGTTTAAGATTGTAAGAAAAATTTTGGGTTTCATGTCCCTTTTATTATGATCTTGTCAACAGTGTGAGCATAAATCAGCCAATGGTTATTTAGTTTTTTTCTGGAACTAATAGAGAACGGTAAAATAGCCCTTGAAAGGTGCAGCTATACGACGTTTAAAGACATAGCCATACCTTTATTAGAGCAGGCGCGTTCACTACAGTAAAACATGTAAATGAAATCACTCCTAACTAAAGTCAGAATTTGCAATAAAGGTCATTTACCTTACACATTTCTCTCTCGGACACGTTATATTAGCAGGTGCTGATGTGCGGCGGATTCCTAACTAAAGTCAGAATTTGCAATAAAGGTCATTTACTGGTGGTACAGCGTTCCCACAAGATTTGTAGTCAATACAAATAACTATTAAGTATTCTCAGGCTTCTCAATAGTCAATATATCCTGCTGAGGGCAATAATTCTTAAGGAATCCGCCGCACATCAGCACCTGCTAATATAACGTGTCCGAGAGAGAAATGTGTAAGGTGAGGAAGAGCGGAATATCCTCACGGCATATAGAACTACAGCCCTAGAATATCATGGTGTCTAGGAGATTCAGCTGATGTTAGTAATGTTATTGTGGTACATAGAGGGGTAGTTTATAGTAGACAAATGCATTTCAACACATTAAAAACAATCACTCATTTTGCTGCATTCTTTGCATCTGTAAAAAATGCTAAATTAGCAGCCGCTTTATGAATAAACGGATGAATAAATGTGACAAGCATTCATCACATAAAACTGTTAGTTTCAAGGCTTAAGATTTACAGTTTTGCACTATTTAATAGTGATTCAACAATGTTCCTGTCAGTTAATTGATTCCTGTGTCAGCCAAGAGTCACTTTTGTCCTTGGTCAATACATATCCCATGAAAAAAAATAACTATTCAAAAATGTTGTTATGTGGCTGACTTGTAGCACTAGCCCCGGCTGCTACTTTAAAGGGACAGTCAACACAGACTGTTTTAAAAGATAGATAATCCCTTAATTACCCATTCCCCAGTCTTGCATAACCAACACAGTTATATTAATACACGTTTTACCTCTGTAATTACTTTGCATCTAAGCCTCTGCAGACTGCCCCCTTATTTCAGTTCTTTTGACAGACTTGCATTTTAGCCAATCAGTGCTCACTCCTCAGTAAATTCACGTGCATGAGCTCAATGTTATCTATATGAAACACATGAACTAACGCCATCTAGTGGTGAAAAACTGCCAAAATGCATTTAGATTAGAGGCGGCCTTCAAGGTCTAAGAAATTAGCATATGAATCTCCTAGGTTTAGCTATCAATTAAGAATACCAAGAAAACAAAGCAAAATTTGTGATAAAAGTAAATTGGAAAGGTGTTTAAAATGACATGCCTTATTTGAATCATGAAAGTTTTGTTTTTGGACTTGACTGTCCCTTTAAGTTTATATATTAGTCTCTTGCCCTAATCAAATTAAATTAAAAGGTACCAAGAGGCTCATAGTAAAGTAACTCCCTTATTAGAAGCCAATAAGGGCCTCAAGTAATCAGTCTAAAGTTCTCTGCTCTGATGAGATTTGTTCCCCCTTTTTCTTTTTGATTTTTCAAAACTTTATTCAAAAAATTGTCTTACAAAATATTGCATGTAAAAGATACATTTTGAATAATAAAATGCATTCAAAACAAAGTTATTGTATATCACAGATTTTCCTAAGATGGAATGAATGCTTAGATGCTGTATGTTTATCGCTTTAACATCGGCAAACAAAATTTGAATTGTGAATCTGTTTGAACATTTGAACGCATTAGAATTGCAAAATTAACACGTGTATAATAAAAAGACAATAATTTTACACCTACTTTGAGTTTAAAATAAGCAGAAGATTTTTTTTGACAATTTTATTTTTTTCTCATTTTACTGCCCCTTGTATCATGTGAGAAACATGAGCCAATCACAGACGTATACCCTGTGAGCTTCTGCACATGCTCAGTAGGATTTTGTTCCCCAGAAAGTGCGTGTATAAAAAGATTGTGCAAAAATTTGATAATGTAAGTAAATCGGAAAGTGTCTTAAAACTGCTGCTCTATCTGTATCATAAAAGTTTATTTTTACTTGAGTGTCCCTTTAAGTGAAAGAATAGGAGTAAGGAGAAGAAGGGGGAGGAGAAAAGAGGGTGAGGGGGGGAGATCTCCTTTATTTTTAATGATATTATTCTTGGTTTCAATGGCTGGTACTATATATAAAGAATCAACGATGGGGAGATACAGCAAGCGATCAGAGGACTGTTCCCAGTAGGATTTTATGTCTAGAAAGTAGGATTTTTTTTTATGTTTTATAAAGCCATATTCTTCTAGAGACAACAGTTCAGCCTCATCTGTTTTGAAGGAGATGTTGGAGTTTTCCAGGGCCTGACTTGACACTGTTAATAACTATTTGTAATAAATATGTTCTCAGCTTACGTCTTTTTTGGTAGTTTATTTAATAGAGTCATTAATGGGGTCAGTGCAAAGGGACCTGCAAATGTCTTTTGAAAGTGTTCCTCTACTCTATTCCATAGGGGACTCGTTAATGTGCATGACCACCATATACTGTATGTGAAAGTGTTCCTCTACTCTATTCCATAGGGGACTTGGTAATGTGCATGACCACCATATACTGTATGTGAAAGAGGGGACACTGAAGATCTGCTAGTGTTTGTAAAGTTATTTTTCCATTCTTCGGTGGAGATTTGTATTTTCAGTTCCTGTTGCCACTTATTTGTGTATGATGGCTGATTTGTTCAAGTCCGGTTTTTAACATTTTTCCGGCTAAGGATAGTGAATTTCGCACCGGCTTCCCCATTAAGCATAATGATTCAAAAGGGGTAGGGTTTGGTAAAAAAATCTTGCTTATATTGTGATGTTTGTAATAGATGATGAAGCTGGGAATACTTCAACAAGGAAGCATATAGATTCCCTACAGTGTCTTTGAGTTTATCTCTAGGCATTCATTTCCCTCATTCTAAAAGCTTAATGAATGGCCTATTTCATCCCCATTCATCTTTTCCAGTAAATCTGCTATCTAATCCTCCCGAAAGCTCTGTATTTAGAGAAATCTGGAAAATTGGAGATCAGGATGATAAAACTCTTTTAAATGTTTGGAATATAGAATCCCACGAATGGAATAGGTGTCGGTGGATATTTACAGCTATACAAATAGGAGGCTATATTTTGGCACTCAGCATAAGGCTCCGTCTTGGGGTGTCTTTCAAATGTGACCCAAGTTTTACCTATGCTGGATCCATGCCAATCAAGTATTCGTTGGAGAGTTATAGCATTGTAGTAAAGCTTAATTTTAGGAACTCCCAGTCGACCATCTTTAGTGTTACGGTACATTGAATTTCTAACTCTGGTGAGATTTTATCTTGAGAGCTGTTTATCTCGCTATGCAGGTTCCTGTAATTACATGAGAATACACATCGCTTCTGATTATAATAGTATTTCTGTAAAAGTTCTTATCCTGGACTATATTAAATCCCTTAAAGGGACATTAGTGTGATTTCTTTACTGCATCTAAAAGAAGATGCTATAATAGACAACACAGTTTAGTTTGTTTGTTCTTATGCTTGTAGGTTGTGTCACTGTTGACCAATAAACATGTGAGCTTTTTCCATTGAGCTTCTATCCCAAATACATAACTTTATGTCATAGATATCCTGGGCTTCTGCAAAAATTGGTTATAAAATCCCATCACAACAATAGACAAACACAATCTGCTAATACAAATAACACACAAACAATTCAACTTTTGTATGTCTTTATACAACATCACTATAAGGCAATAACAGATTTACCTTGTTTGTAATCTGGAACCAAACTTGCAGAAGATTCAAAATATATGATGATCAAGAACAGGCGGAGAATAGTCACCAAACAAGCAGGACCAGATGTCAGTACACAGAGTTAATCCAAGAGAGAAGTCACTAGCCAGGCTCAAGTTCAATACCAGGTTATCCATCATTAACAAATTGTCACAGCAAAGGGAGCAGACAAAAGGATAGTCAAAAGTTCCGTTCCAGAGGTCAGTAGCCAGTAAATCAGCTCTTAGATCAGGGTACAGGCAGGGATGAGACTTGAGGAGTCTGTCAGGGCATAAGCAGGGATCAACCCAGGAAATGAATGCAGTAACAAGAATGCCAGGACTTCAATGAGGCATTTTAACACCTTCCCTAAAACTTCCGACATCCAGATCACAAATAGCGCTAACTTTAGGGCAGGTATCAAAATCAGTAAGGATAATAGAAGAAGCCGGCAGCACATGTGCACTAAATTTAGTGTACCCTTCCAGAACTTCTTGAGGCACAGAGGTGCCCATAGTGCACCCTACACTAGCTCCAGTGCAAAGCCTCCTCTCTCCAACACAGTCCTGAGCTCTCTCTGCACTAACAATTCTAACAGCACAACCCTGAAACTGCTACCATGCTTAGGATTAGCGGGGCCCCTATTGCACTTAGGTGAGAGTCTGAGACCCTTAGTCACCATCTAAATAGTGCAAGGTGAAAGAGTATGTGAACCTCTAGGCTAATGACTTCTACAAAAAGCTAGCAGTAATTAGCTATCATGGCATCTAATCAATCAGATTTGTCAGAGTTGTCCTGCCCTGAGTTGATATTCACAAGACTGGTTAAAAAAATACACTGCTGCACTTTGAAGTCTGTAAAATTTGTATAATATTCTGTAGACAGATAAAACCAGTTGGGTTGTTTGAAAAGAACATATTTATCGTTATGCGAAGACAACAAAAAGCCACAGTACACCAACATCAAAACCGCATTCTAACAGTAATGTAAGGTGGACAGAAAATGGTTTGAAGTTGTTTTGCTGCCTCAGGGCCTGGCCAGCTCACTATAAACAAAAACTATTCATTCCAAAGTTATTGACATTTTGCCGGATAAAGTAAGGTCATCTGTCTACTCAACAGAAGATAAATAAAGCAACAGGGCAACAACCCAAAGCACAAGAGTAAATCATCTGCAGAAAGGCTGCAACAGAGGAAAAAATGTCTTCTATGGTGGGCTAGTAAGTCCTGACCTCAGCCTGAGACACCTAAGATGTTGTGTTATGACCTCAGAAGAGTAACTCACACAAGATATTCCAAAAATATTGCTAAACTAAAACAATTTTGTGAACATGAATGATCCAAAATTCCTCCTAACTGTTGTGCAATTTAGATCCACAACTACAGGGTTATTGCTGTCAAAGAGGGTCAATGAGATATTAAAGGGACAGTCAGCATGAAAATGTTTTTTATTTAAAAAGATAATCCCTTTATTACCCTTTCCCCAGTTTTGCATAACCAACACGGTTTATTAATATACTTTTTACCTCTGTAATTACCTTGTATCTAAGCCTCTGCAGACTGCCCCCTTATTTCAGTTCTTTTGACAGACTTGCATTTTAGCCAATCAGTGCTGACTCATAAATAACGCCATGGGATATGGCACACATGAACTAGCGCTGTTTAGCTGTAAAAAAGGTTTAGCTTTCAACAAAGAATACCAAGGGAACAAAGCAAATGTGATGATAAAAGTAAACTGAAAAGTTGTTTAAAATTGCATGTCCTATCTGAATCATGAAAGTTTAATTTGGACTAGACTGTCCCTTTAAATCCAATAATTAATATTCTCCCCCTGCCATGTGAATACTTTAATGTTGTATCTTATAAAGACAGGAAACCCCATCCTATTTATACGCACTGTGTTTTCCTGTTTTTGTGACTTAGTGAAGATCAGGTCACATTTTATGTCCAATTTATGCAGAAACACAAGTAATTCCAAAGGGTTAACATATGTCTTCTTGCTATTGTTTGTACCAGTTCCTAACTGGCTAGTCCTCATATAAAGTATAGACATTAAGGGCTAGATTACAAGTGGAGTGTAAAACTATTAGCGCTAATGAGAGGTAACACTGCTCAAGTTAGCTCAATAGCACTCCTGTTCTTGCGCTCATATTAGGAATGATCAATATCTCTGTGAATGGGGGCACCACAGAGACTTACATATAATATTCCTTATTGCCGATACCTTTAGACCGCTGCTTCATAACTTGTGTTTCCCGCGAGCCTAAAGACTCGCTAGAAACACAGGGCATCAACCTCCATACGGAGCTTTGTACATATGCCCCATAAACACATTTGTAATAATATAACCCACCTTATAACCCACCATATAAAGTGTTGTGATTAGATCCAGGATCTCAACAACTTTGAAAATCTGTGTTTAAACCCTCACATGTGTCATCTACTATCAATTATATAAAAATCCTCCAGAATATCTACCTCCCTGTGTAGACAGCTGAGAAAGAGATCTTGGAGTCATAAGTCTACGACATCAGGGATATTTACTCTCTAAAACAACATTGTCTTCCTCTATATCAGCATCAGTGGTAAAGATACATTATACAACATTTCACACCACAAAAACTACAACTATTATTTCCTCAAAGGAGCAATAGATGTTTGAGGTGTAGTCATGTAGATAATAGAATGGACCATATGTGGCCATGGTGTCCTCAGATCCAATTCTTCTGATCACAAGTAATAACTAAAATTGAATACATATTAAATGTCCCATGTATTAATGATCCCCTGGTTCAGTCATGATATAAAAAGCCACAATTTCATACTGTAGACATAAAAAAAAGAAAAAAAGAAGATGCTCCAATGGCGTAGTAACTCAGGGTATAAGAACCCCCCAGATGTCAATCCCCTCTCCGTGTACTCACAATGTGTTGGCACTTATCACAAAGTGACATCTGAGGGGTTCTTATACCCTGAGTTACTACACCATTGGAGCACCTTCTTTTTTTTCATGTCTACAGATATCATTTTGTAAAAGAGCTGACCGCGGCATCATATCCCTTCTCTTGTGAGGTCATTACTAGACTACGGAGTGACGCCTCTGTTATACTTTGAGTCACTGGTGACAGTGGGAACGAATATTTTGTATTACAATTTCATGCATCTCACTGTAAGCTATTCCTAATATTTGTAAATAGTGCTAGATTGCTAATAGCCCTATGTTGGAGAAGTAAAGACATACCCTCTATAGATATGTAGGTGACACGGGTAACAGAATTTTTGGATATGGAAGAATATTATTATTTGCTGTTTTTGTCTATATGACGGATACCTGGGAATGTTATCTTTGCTCTCACTCTTCATTTCCTCTATAAATGTTGGGGCCAGTGCACCCTTATAGGTGACATATTGGTTAGCACATAAGGTTATTTTATACTTTTCCAAACTGGCTCCATCATCATGTCAGTCATTGAGTCATTATGGAATGTGTTTTATTTAGTTCTTCATCTTCTTTTTGTGAAATAAATTACTATTGACATTTCATTTATCACTTGTTATTGTTTGGGACCCGAGACCGTTATTTTTCTTCCTGTTTTTGTTTCTGTTTACTTTTTAAAAATCTGCCAGCACTTATTAATATTTGGGAGCGGCATCTCCTTTATATTCTGTGTTGCTCAAACTATGTTGATTTGTTTTGTGTTGAGCTTATTTTTCAATAAACCTGGTTTATAAAAAATGTAAATATGCTTTAAAGAGATACAATCTTTAGAATTAAAATGTGCATGAGTGCATTTCAGTTCTGAAGAGAAGTATTTTTGCAATATAATTATATTAGCAAAATGCTTGACGTTAAAACTATCACTGTCAGTGGCATATGTACATACTCCCTGCATGCCCTGTGCATACTCTGGGCTTGCTTGTGCTTTGTCAGTGATGCCTTAAAGGGACACTAAACCCAAATTTTAACTTTCATGATTCAGATACAGCAGCAATTTTAAGCAACTTTCTAATTTACTCCTATTATCAATTTTAATTTGTTCTCTTTTTTTTTTTTTTTTTTTAAAAAAGCAGGAATTTAAAGCTTATGGCCTATATTTAACAAGGTCCGCCAGACCTCGCTGAATACAGAGAGCAATACGCTCTCCGTATTCAGCATTGCACCCGCAGCTCACAATAATGGGCCGCCAGCAGGGGGGTGTCAAGCGCGGATCAATCTTCTTCCAACGACGTCCAACTGAAGAATGACGGTTCCTTTAAGGGACGTCAGCCAATCGGAATTAAGGTAGGAAAATTCTGATTGGCTGATGGAATCAGCCAATCAGAATCAAGTTCAATCCAATTGGCTGATCCGATCAGCCAATCAGATTGAGCTTGCATTCTATTGGCTGATCGGAACAGAATTTTCCTACCTTAATTCCGATTGGCTGATAGAATCCTATCAGCCAATCGGAATTCGAGGGACGCCATCTTGGATGACGTCCCTTAAAGGAACCGTCATTCTTCAGTTGGACATCGTCGGAAGAAGATTGATCCGCGCTGGAGGTCTTCACGATGGAGCCGGTCCTCATCGGATGAAGATAGAAGATGCCGCTTGGATCAAGATGGTTGCCGGTCTGGATCGCCTCTTCTTCCCGGATAGGATGAAGACTTTGGAGCCTCTTCTGGACCTCTTCAGCCGCCGGATGATGGATGTCTAGCCCCCGCTTGGGTTGGATGAAGATTTTGGAGCCAGGACCGATCGGTGTGATACCCGGCGAGGTGAAGATAAGGTAGGAAGATCTTCAGGGGCTTAGTGTTAGGTTTATTTAAGGGGGGTTTGGGTTAGATTAGGGGTATGTGGGTGGTGGGTTGTAATGTTGGGGGGGAGTACTGTATGTGTTTTTTTACAGGCAAAAGAGCTGAATTCTTTGGGGCATGCCCCGCAAAGGGCCCTGTTCAGGGCTGGTAAGGTAAAAGAGCTTTGAACTTTTGTAATTTAGAATAGGGTAGGGCATTTTTTTATTTTGGGGGTCTTTGTTATTTTATTAGGGGGCTTAGAGTAGGTGTAATTAGTTTAAAATTGTTGTAATATTTTTCTAATGTTTGTAAATATTTTTTTATTTTTTGTAACTTAGTTCTTTTTTATTTTTTGTACTTTAGTTAGTTTATTTAAATGTATTTATTTGTAGGTATTGTATTTAATTAATTTATTGATAGTGTAGTGTTAGGTTTAATTGTAGATAATTGTAGGTATTTTATTTAATTAATTTATTGATAGTGTAGTGTTAGGTTTAATTGTAACTTAGGTTAGGATTTATTTTACAGGTACTTTTGTAATTATTTTAACTATTTTAGCTATTAAATAGTTCTTAACTATTTAATAGCTATTGTACCTGGTTAAAATAAATACAAAGTTACC
Organism: Bombina bombina; assembly: GCF_027579735.1. Lineage (NCBI taxonomy): Eukaryota > Metazoa > Chordata > Amphibia > Anura > Bombinatoridae > Bombina > Bombina bombina. The sequence goes on from NC_069501.1 coordinate 40,499,753, forward strand.
TGTAAAATAAATATAAATCCTAAAATAGCTATAATATAATTATAATTTATATTGTAGCTATATTAGGATTTATTTTACAGGTAAGTATTTAGCTTTAAATAGGAATAATTTATTTAATAAGAGTTAATTTATTTAGTTAGATTTAAATTATATTTAATTTAGGGGGGTGTTAGTGTTAGGGCTAGACTTAGCTTTAGGGGTTAATACATTTATTAGAATAGCGGTGAGCTCCAGTCGGCAGATTAGGGGTTAATGTTTGAAGTTAGGTGTCGGCGATGCTAGGGAGGGCAGATTATGGGTTAATACTATTTATTATAGGGTTATTGAGGCGGGAGTCAGGCGGATTAGGGGTTAATAACTTTATTATAATAGCGGTGCGGTCCGCTCGGCAGATTAGGGGTTAATAAGTGTAGGCAGGTGGAGGCGACGTTGTGGGGGGCAGATTAGGGGTTAATAAATATAATATAGGGGTCGGCGGTGTTAGGGGCAGCAGATTAGGGGTACATAGGGATAATGTAAGTAGCGGCGGTTTACGGAGAGGCAGATTAGGGGTTAAAAAAAGTATGCAGGTATCAGCGATAGCGGGGGCGGCAGATTAGGGGTTAATAAGTGTAAGGTTAGGGGTGTTTAGACTCGGGGTACATGTTAGAGTGTTAGGTGCAGACTTAGGAAGTGTTTCCCCATAGAAAACAATGGGGCTGCGTTAGGAGCTGAACGCGGCTTTTTGCAGGTGTTAGGTTTTTTTTCAGCTCAAACAGCCCCATTGTTTTCTATGGGGGAATCGTGCACGAGCACGTTTTTGAAGCTGGCCGCGTTCGTAAGCACCGCTGGTATGGAGAGTTGAAGTTGCGGTAAATATGCTCTACGCTCCTTTTTTGGAGCCTAACGCAGCCATTCTGTGAACTCTCAATACCAGAGGTATTTAAAAGGTTCGGCCAGAAAAAAGCACGCGTAGCTAACGCACCCCTTCTAACGCAAAACTTCAAATCTAGGACTAAGATAGCTACAATGTAATTAATAATAACATTGTAGCTATTTTAGGATTTATATTTATTTTACGGGTAACTGTATTTATTTTAGCTAGTTAGAATAGTTATTAAATAGTTATTAACTATTTAATAACTACCTAGCTAAAAGAAATAAAAAATTACCTGTAAAATAAATCCTAACCTAAGTTACAATTAAACCTAACACTACACTATCATTAAATTAATTAAATAAATTAACTACAAATAATTTCAATTAAATACAATTAAATAAACTAACTAAAGTACAAAAAATAAAAAAAGCTAAGTTACAAAAAATAAAAAAAATAAGTTACAAACATTTAAAAAAATATTACAACAATTTTAAGCTAATTACACCTAATCTAAGCCCCCTAATAAAATAACAAAGCCCCCAAAATAAAAAAATGCCCTACCCTATTCTAAATTTAAAAAGTTCAAAGCTCTTTTACCTTACCAGCCCTTAAAAGGGCCTTTTGCGGGGCATGCCCCAAAGAAAACTGCTCTTTTGCCTGTAAAAGAAAAATACAACCCCCCCCCCAACATTAAAACCCACCACCCACATACCCCTAATCTAACCCAAACCCCCCTTAAATAAACCTAACACTACCCCCCTGAAGATCATCCTACCTTAAGTTGTCTTCAGCCAGCCGACCCACCGATGGAACCGAAGAGTTGATCCGGAGCGGCAGAAGTTATCCTCCAAGGGGCGCTAAAGAAGTCTTCCATCCGATGAAGTCATCATCCAGGCGGCGCTGAAGAAGTCTTCAATCTTCTTCTTCAGGATCCATCTTCATTCCGCCGACGCGGAACATCCTTCTTCCCCAACGGACTACCGACGAATGAAGGCTCCTTTAAGGGACGTCATCCAAGATGGCGTCCCTCGAATTCCGATTGGCTGATAGGATTCTATAAGCCAATCAGAATTAAGGTAGGAAAATTCTGATTGGCTGATGGAATCAGCCAATCAGATTCAAGTTCAATCCCATTCAATCAGCCAATCAGATTTTTCCTACCTTAATTCCGATTGGCTGATAGAATCCTATCAGCCAATCGGAATTCGAGGGACGCCATCTTGGATGACGTCCCTTAAAGGAGCCTTCATTCGTCGGTAGTCCGTCGGGGAAGAAGGATGTTCCGCGTCGGCGGAATGAAGATGGATCCTGAAGAAGAAGATTGAAGACCCCGCTTGGAAGATGACATCGCCCGGATGGAAGACTTCTTCAGCGCCGCTTGGAAGATGACATCGCCCGGATGGAAGACTTCTTCAGCGCCGCCTGGATGATGACTTCATCAGATGGAAGACTTCTTCAGCGCCCCTTGGAGGATCACTTCTGCCGCTCCGGATCTCCTCTTCGGTTCCATCGGTGGGTCAGCTGGCTGAAGACAACTCAAGGTAGGATGATCTTCAGGGGCTTAGTGTTAGGTTTATTTAAGGGGGTTTGGGTTAGATTAAGGGTATGTGGGTGGTGGGTTGTAGTGTTGGGGGGGTATTGTATGTTTTTTTTTACAGGCAAAAGAGCTGAATTCTTTGGGGCATCCCCCGCAAAAGGCCCTTTTAAGGGCTGGTAAGGTAAAAGAGCTTTTCTATTTGTATTTTAGAATAGGGTAGGGCATTTTTTTATTTTGGGGGCTTTGTTATTTTATTAGGGGGCTTAGAGTAAGTGTAATTAGCTTAAAATTGTTATAATATTTTTCTAATGTCTGTAAATATTTTTTTTATTTTTTGTAACTTAGTTCTTTTTTATTTTTTGTACTTTAGTTAGTTTATTTTATTGTATTTATTTGTAGGTATTGTATTTAATTAATTTATTGATAGTGTAGTGTTAGGTTTAATTGTAGATAATTGTAGGTATTTTATTTAATTAATTTATTGATAGTGTAGTGTTAGGTTTAATTGTAACTTAGGTTAGGATTTATTTTACAGGTAATTTTGTAATTATTTTAACTAGGTAACTATTAAATAGTTATGAACTATTTAATAGCTATTGTACCTGGTTAAAATAAATACAAAGTTGCCTGTAAAATAAATATTAATCCTAAAATAGCTACAATATAATTATAATTTATATTGTAGCTATATTAGGGTTTATTTTACAGGTAAGTATTTAGCTTTAAATAGGAATAATTTATTTAATAAGAGTTAATTTATTTTGTTAGATTTAAATTATATTTAACTTAGGGGGGTGTTAGGGTTAGGGTTAGACTTAGCTTTAGGGGTTAATACATTTATTAGAGTAGCGGTGAGGTCCGGTCGGCAGATTAGGGTTTAATACTTGAAGTTAGGTGCCGGCGATGTTAGGGAGGGCAGATTAGGGGTTAATACTATTTATTATAGGGTTATTGAGGCGGGAGTGAGGCGGATTAGGGGTTAATACATTTATTATAGTAGCGGTGAGGTCCGGTCGGCAGATTAGGGGTTAATAATTGTAGGTGGGTGGAGGCGACATTGGGGGCGGCAGATTAGGGGTTAATAAATATAATACAGGGGTCAGCGGTGTTAGGGGCAGCAGATTAGAGGTTCATAGGGATAACATAGGTTGCGGCGGTGTACAGAGCGGCAGATTAGGGGTTAACATTTTTTAATAGAGTGGCAGCGATGTGGGGGGGCCTCGGTTTAGGGGTACATAGGTAGTTTATGGGTGTTAGTGTACTTTAGAGCACAGTAGTTAAGAGCTTTATGAACCGGCGTTAGCCCAGAAAGCTCTTAACTCCTGACTTTTTTCTGCGGCTGGAGTTTTGTCGTTAGATTTCTAACGCTCACTTCAGCCAAGACTCTAAATACCAGCGTTAGAAAGATCCCATTGAAAAGATAGGATACGCAATTGGCGTAGGGGGATCTGCGGTATGGAAAAGTCGTGGCTGCAAAGTGAGCGTTAGACCCTTACCTACACGACTCTAAATACCAGCGGTAGCCCAAAACCAGCGTTAGGAGCCTCTAACGCTGGTTTTGACGGCTAACGCCAAACTCTAAATCTAGCTGCTAGTTTACAGTGATGTTGTTATGTTTTATATTTTATTATTTTATCCGCCAATCAGAAGAAACATTCTGTGGCCTCCTGTGAAGATATCTCAGTGTGTCCTACCGTCAAGGTAACACTTGCTGTGCTTGGATCAGTTAGACATAGCAGGAAGTTTGAAAGTCAGAGTAGTTTGTATAAAGCTTATGATTGGTCTCATTCTGTGCTGTACTCATTTCTAGTTAGAACAAAGCCTCTGATTAGCAATCCAATTTCTCAGAGGAATAGCCAAGGCTCAAAAGGGTAAATTGTTCTCTATTGAGGTGCCCACAGGATTCATAACTTATTACATAATCATTTATTTCTATAACAAATTCATGGAGAAATAATTGCAGATAAGCTCTACTAAGCCCTTTTTAAAAAATTAATCATGTCTCCAAATGTAACGATGTGTCTCAAGAGAATAGTTTCTTCAATGATAACGTGATTAAAATATACATTAATGCCAGAATTAAAATTCTCATTCAATCACGAAAAACAAGGGAAATTCCTGGCTTAACTCTTTCTTGATGGAAGCTCTGAATCAACATTTTGCAGTCGTCAATTCTCTGCATAACATGAAGCACAGCTAAAAAAAACTGACTGCACTGCCTTGTGCAAGTACTTTTTACATCAGAATATTAAAAAATAATTTTTGTAGGGGGGTACAGATTTGAATTTGCATTCAGAGACAGCTGAAACCAGGAATACCTTTCATTATTGAGTAAAATCTTGAACTTTGACACAAACAGGTTTTTTTTTATTTTTAAGCACCATAGTATTTAAAAAAGACACAGGGCCGCCACTAGAAATTTCGGGGCCCCTGACTTAACCATTGATCAGGGCCCCCCCTTGACATGTGCAATTTTTTACCAAGTGACTAAAACGTATATGCACTTTATTCATAAGTGTAGTCAAACTTGGAAATGTTTTAAAGTAGGTAGTAACACACACAGACACACTCATACACTGAAACACACACACTCACACATAAGGATCCACATATAGACACTCTAGCAGACACGCAAAGAAACACACAAACACACAGACAAACTCATACACTGAAACACACACACTCACACATAAGGATTCACATATAGACACTCTAGCAGACACGCACAGAAACATGCAAACAATCTCAGACACAGACACCCAAACACTCAGCATTTGTTTACATTGACCTGACAAGTAATAAGGTAGACTAGGGAGGCGGAGCTAGCCTAGCAGCCGAGCGGTCGCACTTTCATTCAGCTCCTACAATGCATATACCTAAAGTATCTTATCTGACTGCCCGGCGTATCAGACCATCAACTGCTGACATATCTGAGTAATCTAGGAGCCCACTGAACTAGACAAACTTTATTTGAACCCCAGGAGAGATCTTAAACCCTAATACTCATAGAGGGCCTTGACTATCAGCAACTTCACAGCGGCCATCTTGTGGGCTGTATATTACATATGCCGTTTGAGGATGGCGGCGATTATCAGTGCCTTGGCAGCCTTTTCAGCTAACATGGATAGGCACTATTGGGAGCTCAAGCGAGAATTCGCTACGTTGCAGCGGCAAACTCTAGTGACTCCCGGACGATCTGCAGAGGAAAACTTCCACCTAGAGATCCGGGCCGACACCCGGGAGACACCGACAGAGGCCCACCTCTCTCTGATTACGATGACTTCAGCGGAGCGTGAGACCAACATGGGAGGTCTGGTAGATTCAGAGGAGAGCCCCTCAGACTGGGTCACATTCAGGCAACAGCCTAGTAACCGGTCAGAGTTTATCAGGCAAGTAAGCACACGCTCACAGGATAACACACGCTGCGACTCTGTGAAATACCAGCCTATAGCCACACCTCTCTCTGCTATTCACATAGAGCTACAGCCTATACCTCAAGTAAAGCCATCCAGATCAGAGCTGCACTCCGTTATTGAAATTGCAACTGCCCTGATCCATCGCACCAAACCTCCATCGACAAAAATAGCTCCAGAGTTGGGGATCACATATAGGGCAAAAGTTAACTCCAGGCACAAACGGAAGGCCCCCCATCCCTTCCTTTCGAAGGTGTCTCACGGTACTAGCCGAATCCACCCAGAGATGGCATCCACGCGAAGGACCTATTCAGATCTACTGCATACAACTAGCCTGAATCTTCCACTGAGCACGGCAAACTTGGATGACAGGCTGAGAAGCTACAAACTTGAGGCTCCACATAAGGCCAAGTGGTTCAGAAAGATAGGAATAGGCTAAACTGGCTGATAATGTCGAACAGACATTCTGGGGCAGAAGCCCTTTCAGCTGCCACAAACTTTGCTCTCGTGTCTGGGACTTCCCGTTTGAAATAACACCATGTTGAGTCCCCTTTTTATACCAGCCAGCTAGAATTTATCTAATATATTTCCCAGCTGATAACTCTATAGGATTTATGATGTCAGCCTACATACGGCATTCATGTCTGGTGTGTGGTTCCCAAGTTGCTGACCTAGTGCCTAGCTTAAAAAAAAAAAAATATATATATATATAAAAAAAAGAGGAAAGTAAAGGGGAAAAAATAATAATAAAGAAATGTATGCACCTATTGTAATCTGGCTACAAATGTACAAATACTACTCTCTTCTGCATATATAGTTGGAACCCCCACTTGTTCATCTATGGCTTTACTATAGTTAAATACATTTACTGATAGGGAATGCTCCTATTATTCTACTATGATGCTCTATTATGGATATGTAATTTATTTACCTGTACTGTCATAGTGTATAATCTATTTTCTTCATGTTTTCTTGTGGTCCACAGTTATTGTATATGAGGGAATATCCTTTTACTAGTGCAGTTTACATTGACCAACTAGGATACTTTTATGTGTGCCCTATTTGAGTTTTATATAGACTATGGCGTAATTGTGCAACTCTATACTACCATTCTATTTACATTTGCCTATAGGACTGTATACATGTGAGAATGTACAGTATCACTGTGATCATGACACCTCTCCCTGTTGCAGAGTTAATTACACTTTAATTATACTTTTCTATCTGTTTACCAGCACACAGAAGCCCAACACTAGAATATCAGGGAATCTCTACTGACACTCCGCATTTATACCAGCTTGCACTTGACTATCTTTAGAATAATTAAACTGTATTCAACCTCCCCACCCTATTGTCACTGCGATAGAAACTGAATGCTGGAACTAAACATGTGCCCACAGGTTATGCGTGCTCCTAGGTGCAGGGTTAATTGCCATACACATTTTGGTATTTAGTTTTTGTTCATATATACAGACACGGTGAGATACATATATTATATTCAGTCGGTTGGCTAATAGAAGTTAAATTAGCTATATAGTTTGATGTTGTACATTTATAAGCACAATGTTAAGGTGCTCCGAATAGTTTATATGGTTTCAACTCAGATATTTTCCATATCCCTTATAATATCCCTCACATGAGCTGAAATTTTCAGTAGCCCCCCCAGGCAGATGCCGCTCATAGTATCTCTTTATTATATAACCCTGATATCCAAGGTTCTTAGGTAATCTTACCCCTTAATTGGCACATACTCTGTCATCTTACTACTTCTCCTAACGTACACTAGCAGGATATACGCCTGGATTCCCCCAGCCTCTATTTGACTCTCCGTCGTGAATAACACAAAGAATTAGCTAAGTCATCCCACAATTCAGAAACATCTCCCCCACACAGACATTATCTATACATACCTGTAATCACTATACTAATTAGAGGGTTCCCCAAATCATGTATACCACTATTATCAAACTTAATATTTTTGGTAACTGATGCACACTATTTAGCTATTTGAGTAAGCTCCGCCTCCCCCCCCCTTATTATCCTCCCCCTTATACTGAGCGGCTCTTGACCGCTGACTTTCCCCTCTACACAGTCTGGCCCAAGAGAGGCCAGACAAAAGCCAACTCCCTACATTACACTTTAATTAGACTATAGCGTTCCTCTTTTATCAAAGTAGGGATCACCAGCTATAATATATAAAAAACTGAGGTTCTTTTCTCATGTGCTCCAGTCATTTTTGTTTCTCATAAACTAGTTTATACTTTGTCTTCCTGCTTGCAGAAGTTGTATTATAACTCATGTCAATAGCTACTCTCTCTTTATTGTTATAATAGCGGCTCTTATTTATAGATACATATGACACTGCCTTTGCTTGAATATTGAGACAGCAATGGCAATACGAGTACTCTAATGGGTTAATTTAAGTTTTTGTTTTTCATGAGAACTGTACATTTATTTCTACTGCCTATGATCCGTGCCTGGACACATTCTATGTTATATGGTTATAATTCATTACCTCAATAAAAAAATATATTTAAAATAAATAAGGTAGACTACGGTTTTGTCAAAAAAGATTTACAAAACAAAATATGGAGTTCTGATTATCTTTTTGTCAAGGAAGATGCAAACTATATGATGACAGCATGCAGTGGCTGAAAAGAAGGGCCCTGAACTGCCTAAACAATAATTTAAAGGTTAAATGGTGGATTGGTGACCTCCAGAAAGGTCTCATTAGTCTCAAAGGCTTCTATTTTTCAAAGTCTGGCGGACCTGATCCGACAGTGCGGATCAGGTCCGCCAGACCTCGCTGAATATGGAGAGCAATATGCTCTCCGTATTCAGCATTGCACCAACAGCTCACAAGAGCTGCTGGTGCAATGCCGCCCCCTGCAGAATCGCGGCTAATTGGCTGCCAGCAGGGGTGTGTGAATAAACCCGATCGTACTCGATCGGGTTGAATTGCAGCGATGTCTGTCCGCCTTTCGGAGCTTGATAGATAGGCCCCAGAGTCTGTAAAAAGATATGAATAATCAGTAGTAAGGTTAAAATGTCCTAAAAAGGAACAGACAATGGACACACACACAAACTCAAACTTGCACACACACCCAAGGAAACACCGACAGAGACAGCCTCAGAAAACACACAGAGACATACACACACACAGAGAGACACTAACAGAAAACACACAAAGACATACACACACAGAGACAACCACATAAAACACAGAAAGACATTCATACATACACACTCTCGCAGAGACACCCACAGAAAATGCACAGATATACACACACCCTAACTGAGACATACACATACCCTCACAGAGACACCCACAGAAAACACAAACCCTCACAGAGACATCCACAGAAAACACAAACATGCACACCCACCCTCACAGAGGCATCCAGAGAAAATACACTAAGGCAAACATACACACACCCTCACAGAGACACCCATAGAAAAGCTCAAAGACATATGCACACACCCTCACAGACATCCACTCATAGAGACACAAACTAAAGCACAAAGACATAAACACAGACACCCACAGAAACACTCACAGGAGGAAACATGTATGCAACATGTATCCCCTAACTCAACAGTGTGTGACATGCATGATAAAAAAAATTGCAGAAATTAAGAGATCACTTTTTAAAGAATCATATTTGTAAATGTGCAAACAAAAATAATTCTGTAAATTCAAAATTGTACATTAATGATCTGGGTAGATGGCTAGATGAAGAAAAGTACTTTTAAAAGGTTGACATATGTATGTTTTTCCCCATTTTCCCCAACCAAGAGCACCACTTCAAATATAGTGTACAAATGTTCCCATCTGTCAGCTGTACTTATGGATTTTGAAAATGCTGTACTCTATATGGTCTTGGTGGAATCATGAGCTGTGGTACTCATACCATTAGATCTGGTTAAATGCATTATTTAGGCTTGTTGGTATGTATTTCAAAATTGTCAGCTGTAGTGTAAACTGAACAGTTTTAAGTCAACCTCTCTCATTTCAAACACTGAGCAATCCTGGGCTTAGATTTGGAGTTCGGCGGTAAAAGGTCTGTTAACGCTCCGCGGGCTTTTTTCTGGCCGCACCATAAAATTAACTCTGGTATCGAGAGTTCAAACAAATGCTGCGTTAGGCTCCAAAAAAGGAGCGTAGAGCATTTTTACCGCAAATGCAACTCTCGATACCAGAGTTGCTTACGGACGCGGCCGGCCTCAAAAACGTGCTCGTGCACGATTCTCCCATAGGAAACAATGGGGCTGTTTGAGCTGTAAAAAAACCTAACACCTGCAAAAAAGCAGCGTTCAGCTCCTAACGCAGCCCCATTGTTTCCTATGGGGAAACACTTCCTACGTCTGCACCTAACACTCTAACATGTACCCCGAGTCTAAACACCCCTAACCTTACACTTATTAACCCCTAATCTGCCGCCCCCGCTATCGCTGACCCCTGCATATTTTTTTTAACCCCTAATCTGCCGCTCCGTAAACCGCCGCAACCTACGTTATCCCTATGTACCCCTAATCTGCTACCCCTAACACCGCCGACCCCTATATTATATTTATTAACCCCTAATCTGCCCCCCACAACGTCGCCGACACCTGCCTACACTTATTAACTCCTAATCTGCCGAGCGGACCTGAGCGCTACTATAATAAAGTTATTAACCCCTAACCCACCTCACTAACCCTATCATAAATAGTATTAACCCCTAATCTGCCCTCCCTAACATCGCCGACACCTAACTTCAATTATTAACCCCTAATCTGCCGACCGGAGCTCACCGCTATTCTAATAAATGGATTAACCCCTAAAGCTAAGTCTAACCCTAACACTAACACCCCCCTAAGTTAAATATAATTTACATCTAACGAAATTAATTATCTCTTATTAAATAAATTATTCCTATTTAAAGCTAAATACTTACCTGTAAAATAAATCCTAATATAGCTACAATATAAATTATAATTATATTATAGCTATTTTAGGATTAATATTTATTTTACAGGCAACTTTGTAATTATTTTAACCAGGTACAATAGCTATTAAATAGTTAAGAACTATTTAATAGTTACCTAGTTAAAATAATAACAAATTTACCTGTAAAATAAATCCTAACCTAAGTTATAATTAAACCTAACACTACCCTATCAATAAAATAATTAAATAAACTACCTACAATTACCTACAATTAACCTAACACTACACTATCAATAAATTAATTAAACACAATTCCTACAAATAAATACAATTAAATAAACTAGCTAAAGTACAAAAAATAAAAAAGAACTAAGTTACAGAAAATAAAAAAATATTTACAAACATAAGAAAAATATTACAACAATTTTAAACTAATTACACCTACTCTAAGCCCCCTAATAAAATAACAAAGCCCCCCAAAATAAAAAATTCCCTACCCTATTCTAAATTAAAAAAGTTACAAGCTCTTTTACCTTACCAGCCCTGAACAGGGCCCTTTGCGGGGCATGCCCCAAGAATTTCAGCTCTTTTGCCTGTAAAAAAAAACATACAGTACCCCCCCCCCAACATTACAACCCACCACCCACATACCCCTAATCTAACCCAAACCCCCCTTAAATAAACCTAACACTAAGCCCCTGAAGATCTTCCTACCTTGTCTTCACCATCCAGGTATCACCGATCCGTCCTGGCTCCAAGATCTTCATCCAACCCAAGCGGGGGTTGGCGATCCATAATCCGGTCCAGAAGAGGCTCCAAAGTCTTCCTCCTATCCGGCAAGAAGAGGACATCCGGACCGGCAAACATCTTCTCCAAGCGGCATCTTCGATCTTCTTCCATCTGGAGCGAAGCGGCAGGATCCTGAAGACCTCCAGCGCGGAACATCCATCCGGACCGACGACTGAACGACGAATGACTGTTCCTTTAAGGGACGTCATCCAAGATGGCGTCCCTCGAATTCCGATTGGCTGATAGGATTCTATCAGCCAATCGGAATTAAGGTAGGAATTTTCTGATTGGCTGATGGAATCAGCCAATCAGAATCTAGTTCAATCCGATTGGCCGATCCAATCAGCCAATCAGATTGAGCTCGCATTCTATTGGCTGATCGGAACAGCCAATAGAATGCGAGCTCAATCTGATTGGCTGATTGGATCAGCCAATCGGATTGAACTTGATTCTGATTGGCTGATTCCATCAGCCAATCAGAAAATTCCTACCTTAATTCCGATTGGCTGATAGAATCCTATCAGCCAATCGGAATTCGAGGGACGCCATCTTGGATGACGTCCCTTAAAGGAACAGTCATTCGTCGTTCAGTCGTCGGTCCGGATGGATGTTCCGCGCTGGAGGTCTTCAGGATCCTGCCGCTTCGCTCCGGATGGAAGAAGATCGAAGATGCCGCTTGGAGAAGATGTTTGCCGGTCCGGATGTCCTCTTCTTGCCGGATAGGAGGAAGACTTTGGAGCCTCTTCTGGACCGGATTATGGATCGCCAACCCCCGCTTGGGTTGGATGAAGATGTTGGAGCCAGGACGGATCGGTGATACCTGGATGGTGAAGACAAGGTAGGAAGATCTTCAGGGGATTAGTGTTAGGTTTATTTAAGGGGGGTTTGGGTTAGATTAGGGGTATGTGGGTGGTGGGTTGTAATTTTGGGGGGGGGGTATTGTATGTTTTTTTTTACAGGCAAAAGAGCTGAAATTCTTGGGGCATGCCCCGCAAAGGGCCCTGTTCAGGGCTGGTAAGGTAAAAGAGCTTGTAACTTTTTTAATTTAGAATAGGGTAGGGAATTTTTTATTTTGGGGGGCTTTGTTATTTTATTAGGGGGCTTAGAGTAGGTGTAATTAGTTTAAAATTGTTGTAATATTTTTCTTATGTTTGTAAATATTTTTTTATTTTCTGTAACTTAGTTCTTTTTTATTTTTTGTACTTTAGCTAGTTTATTTAATTGTATTTATTTGTAGGAATTGTGTTTAATTAATTTATTGATAGTGTAGTGTTAGGTTAATTGTAGGTAATTGTAGGTAGTTTATTTAATTATTTTATTGATAGGGTAGTGTTAGGTTTAATTATAACTTAGGTTAGGATTTATTTTACAGGTAAATTTGTTATTATTTTAACTAGGTAACTATTAAATAGTTCTTAACTATTTAATAGCTATTGTACCTGGTTAAAATAATTACAAAGTTGCCTGTAAAATAAATATTAATCCTAAAATAGCTATAATATAATTATAATTTATATTGTAGCTATATTAGGATTTATTTTACAGGTAAGTATTTAGCTTTAAATAGGAATAATTTATTTAATAAGAGTTAATTTATTTCGTTAGATGTAAATTATATTTAACTTAGGGGGGTGTTAGTGTTAGGGTTAGACTTAGCTTTAGGGGTTAATCCATTTATTAGAATAGCGGTGAGCTCCGGTCGGCAGATTAGGGGTTAATAATTGAAGTTAGGTGTCGGCGATGTTAGGGAGGGCAGATTAGGGGTTAATACTATTTATGATAGGGTTAGTGAGGCGGATTAGGGGTTAATTACTTTATTATAGTAGCGCTCAGGTCCGCTCGGCAGATTAGGGGTTAATAAGTGTAGGCAGGTGTCGGCGACGTTGTGGGGGGCAGATTAGGGGTTAATAAATATAATATAGGGGTCGGCGGTGTTAGGGGTAGCAGATTAGGGGTACATAGGGATAACGTAGGTGGCGGCGCTTTGCGGTCGGAAGATTAGGGGTTAATTATTTTAAGTAGCTGGCAGCGACGTTGTGGGGGGCAGGTTAGGGGTTAATAAATATAATACAGGGGTCGGCGGGGTTAGGGGCAGCAGATTAGGGGTACATAAATATAACGTAGGTGGCGGTCGGCAGATTAGGGGTTAAAAATTTTAATCGAGTGTCGGCGATGTGGGGGGGCCTCGGTTTAGGGGTACATAGGTAGTTTATGGGTGTTAGTGTACTTTAGGGTACAGTAGTTAAGAGCTTTATGAACCGGCGTTAGCCAGAAAGCTCTTAACTCCTGCTATTTTCAGGCGGCTGGAATTTTGTCGTTAGAGCTCTAACGCTCACTTCAGAAACGACTCTAAATACCAGCGTTAGAAAGATCCCATTGAAAAGATAGGCTACGCAAATGGCGTAGGGGGATCTGCGGTATGGAAAAGTCGCGGCTGAAAAGTGAGCGTTAGACCCTTTAATCACTGACTCCAAATACCAGCGGGCGGCCAAAACCAGCGTTAGGAGCCTCTAACGCTGGTTTTGACGGCTACCGCCGAACTCCAAATCTAGGCCCTAGTCTGCATGGTTTTAAATATAGAATTTCTAAAGCATTGTCAAATAATCATAAATACATTGCTGCTAAAAAAAAATGTTTTTATGGACCCCTGGCCCTACCATACAACTACTACCACACTGAAGTTACAATCCGAAATTGCACAAAGAAATAAAAAAACATTTGCTAAGTAAGTCCTACCTTCTCTGCAAATGAAAGTGATCTGTCATCTGACTCAGGCACACACTGTACAAATGTAAGTGCCAAGTCTGTCTCACACTGTGCATAGTGGTTTAGTGCACACTCAGAAATCCTCTCAAATGCTAATACTTTACTCCTTGTAATAAAATTTCCCAAGCTCAATTAGCACACTGCTGTAGTACCCACTGGTGGCTGCCAAAATTTAAAAAAATATATATATATTTTTTTAAGTTCTTGCCTCATGGGCCCCCCCTGGCTCATTGGGCCCCTGGCAGGAGTCACCCCTGTCACCCCCTGATGGCGGCCTTAAAGACACATGACATTAGTGTGTCAATAATCATTTAAATGTAATGCATTATTTTAACCTAGAACTGTCTATTTATAAGCTGCACACCTATGCTGCATTCTTATTATTATTATCGGCTATTTGTAGAGCGCCAACAGATTCCGCAGCGCTAAATGAGCTGTAAGAATTTCTGTAATTCTTTTTTTAATATCTGTATTTCTTTCTCATGACTACTGGTAAAATGTTTTGGATAAGCAAGCTTTCTGTACAAATAATCATCATTTCCCTTAAAAAATGTGTGAAATTCATCAACAAATCTGCTTTTAAATTTAGTACATTTAAAGGGACAGTCTACTCCAGAATTTGTATTGTTTAAATATAGATAATCCCTTAATTAACCAACACTATTATTTCAGTTCTTTTGACAGACTTAAATTTTAGCCAATCAGTGCTAACTCATAAATAACCCCACAGGAGTGAGCACATTGTTATCTATATGGAACACATGAACTAGCACTGTCTAACTGTGAAAAACTATCAAAATGCACTGAGATAAGAGGCATCCTTCAAGGGCTTAGAAATTAGCATATGAGCCTACCTAGCTTTAGCTTTCAACAAAGAATATCAATAGATCAAAATAAATTTGATAATAAAAGTGAATTGGAAAGTTGTATAAAGTTGCTATCTGAATCATGTTTAATTTGGACTAGACTGTCCCTTTAAAGGGACATTAAACACTTTGAGATTGTAATATAAAATGATACAGCGTATATACAGAAAAACCCTGCTATATACTTTCATTATTTATTTTGTCCCCTTTTCCTGCAATTCCATCCTGAAATTGTGAGCTTTTCAGTTCCTGTGGAAAATGGAAGTGCAGAACACTGTTATATGCCACACAGCTATTGGCTGCACACTCTGGTGACTTATTTATAACTGTCTCTAATTAGCCACAGCAGAGAAGGTTCCCTTTAAGTCTAAGCTCTGAGACTTTAAACTGTGAAGTTCAGTTCACCAGTATAATGCACCATTTGCACCCTTCTTTGTAGTTTTCCATTTTACATAATGATGTCACAAATAAAAGTTAAGTATTGGTCACGTGACTTGTAACCATTTTTAAATTTCATAGCACCCTTAACGGGACAGATATGTGATAATATATGCTGAGGCTGTACTTTTTACAGATATAAATATATATGCATTACAAATGGATGTTTTAGACTTTTTATGAACCAAGATCTGCACCTTTTACAAGCCTGCAATGCCAATATGAGAGCATAAGGAGCCACTATATTGTAGCTTAAACAACATGCCAGCAAGTGAGCGGTACATGCGTATCAATCAGTGGCTGCCTAGACTGCATAACTGATGACCATCCTCAAGGTGGCCATCTCTGAGTTGGAGAGTCACCTATTAGCGCAATCCTGGTCTTTGTGAATAATTATCGGATTAGTGCAGCTTCCAAATGCACTATATATACATCAGTTTGGTAAAATACCTATAACGTGATGAGGAGCCGGACTAATCACGACCATTATTTACAGAGCCCAGTGCAGTACAAATGAGAAGCTTAGCGTTGTGCTAAACCTATTAGCACAACCCGGGACCCTGTGGATCGATTCGAATTCGGAATGTATAAGTTTCGGATTCAAATAAATTCGGATGTATTAGTTTCGGATTTGATTCGTAAATTCGGAAGTTCAGTATGTGTTATGTTGATTCAGATGGTTCCAAGTTACACAAACCGAATTATTTCACTGTTCTATCTCACTAAATCTCACTAAATTTAATTTTCATACTGAATTTTAATTAGTCCATGGCCATTCGAAAGTAACAAATAAATCCAAACTAATTCGGATTTATTTTTTACAAATTCATTCGGATTAGTTTAGTTTCATTGCTAGGGTAATTCGGAAGTTCGAATTGATTCAAATCTCCTAATTTGGCGAAATCGTTCGAATTTCGAGTTCGGAACGAAACGAAATTCACATGTCTAGTTGGTAAAGAATGCTGTTAGGCAATATAGAGCCATTAAGCTTTAGGGAATCTACAGAGTACTATTTGTTGTTTAATAGTCCTTACCTATAATGGATCCTTACTGTCATGGATACCGGCCTGCAGGGGTTAAACTCCTACCCCCTACCCCCCCTGTTGTTTGGTTTTCCTTGTTTTCATCTGTCCACCTGATCTTGAAAGAGCTGGTCTCTGATCAACCCATACCTCTTCGGCCGGCCGGGCTCCTGGAACTACCAGCTCCTGGAACTACCATACCTACGATCGCCTCAGAGGCCCCTTGTCCCAGAGCTTCGCCGGAGGTGAGCTTCATTGAGAACTGTGGTTTCCGAGCCCTATTCAGCAGACCGCCCTTCTGCTGGCTGGCCCTTTGGAACCACCAGCCAGCCGCATCAGCTAGGAATCCCCGGTCTCCTTTAACCCAGGTTGCTCCAGTGGTCTGTTGCCACAGAACTCCGCTCTTTTGGGAAATAGTTCTCCATGGGAAGGACAAGAGACAGAGTAATTGGACCTCTATGGATCTAACCGCCCGAGGAGATTGTTACTCGGGTCATTGCCAATGCCACTAAGGTACATTTGATGGAGCTACAGAAGTCTATGGGGGGAGTTGTACCAGATCCCATGGCTTCTCTGACCCGACCCAAGAAGCTACCCCATGCCGCCTTCCGTGCTTTCCAGGATGATGGGGGCGGAGGAGACCGCTACCTTCAGCTTTTTGAGACACATTGTCGGTTGCAGGGGGTTGCCGATGCCGACCGAGTCACTATCCTGCTCTCGAAACTGGTCGGTCGGGCTTTGGAGGCTTTCCACACCATCCCCTCCGAAGACCAAGTCAATTACGACCGGGTGAGGGAACACATCCTTGCCCGCTATGGACTCACGCTGGAGGCACACCAGCTGAAATTCCGGGAGCTTCAGAGACAAGAGGAGCATTCATATACCGAGTTTGTTCACCGGTTAGCCTGGTTCCTGGACTCTTGGATCACTGGTTGCCATATACCACCCTGTCAGAGGCGGTACAGTTCATCCTTCTGGAGCAGTATTACAACAGTGCTCTGGCAGAGATACAGGACTGGGTGAAGGACAAAAGACCCACCACAGCAGACCAAGCAGCCACCGTGGCCGACCAGTATATAGATGCCCAGCGCCAGACCTGCCCAGGAACACAGCCTATAACTCACTCTGCTTCCACCACTACAGAACCTCCAACAGCTCCTCGGCAGTCCCAGGCCCGATCAACCTCTGTCTCTCCGGCCAGGGCCAGCAATTCCCTGGGGTGCTATGGGTGTGGACGCTCCAGCCACTTCAAAAGGAACTGTCCAGCGCAACAAATAAATCCTCCAGCATCACAGCCAAGAAACCCCTCTCCGGCCCAGTGGGGGAGCACTCCAACCAGGTTCTACCAAGCCGCTGCTCACTGCATGTACACAGAGGGTCCTGCCTACTATGCGGAATGGCCGGATGAAGAGGTTGGCATCCTGCATGAGGTTGGCCTTGCAACCAAAGATAATCGCCAGCACCATCAGCAGGATGTCTGGGTCAATGGGCAGGTGGCCCAGGGATTGAGGGACACTGGAGCCACTATCTCCCTGATCTAACCCCACCTAGTCCCCACCTCCGGCCAAACAGGGAGAACCCTTGCTATCATGGAGGTCCCCACAGCCTGGGTACACTTGAACTGGAAAGCCGGCTCCCGTGATGTGGAGGTGGGCGTTATGCAGCAGCTCCCTGCCGAGGTCCTATTGGGAAATGACCTTGGTCACCTTGGGGCCCGTTTATCAAGCTCTGATAGATTTGTTGTGCTATTGTGTAGTGCAAAGACATGCGCACTCTAATACTTAACACGCCAACCAATTTGTTACTTTGTAACAGTTACATTACATCAACATCTCAAGTGTGGAGGATTTTTTAATGGTAACTTAATGGGATATTAAGAACTTACAAAGGTATGTGATTCTGTTTTAGTTTTTATAAAATAAATATTGTGAGTGTTATATTGTTTAGGATGCTCATGCTTGGGTTGGTGGCTTATGAAATGTGAGGGATCACCACTGGTGCTATAGAAATTGTATATAATATGAACATATGTTTGCTTATTCCCAATGACATGAATTTGTTCTAAATTGATTTATGCAAATCTTGATATATTGTTATTTAGCGAAATACATGGATTTTTTCAACATTCAGTGCATCTTTTGAGATACTCTTTGTGGAATCTCATGAACAATCTGTTGATGAATTGTATGCCAATTTTTAATGTATTAATGGAATTCTAACATATGACAGAATAGTCATCTTGTTTATTACAATATGATTGGCTCACTATGGACCAATGGTATCCTAGGCCCCTCCTATTACCATGTGATAATGATTAAGATTATTAAGATGTAGGGTATATTATATAGCAAGTGTTCCTCAATGTTGTATGAAGCCTGCCAGCTTGTTGCTGAGAAACGCGTCGCTCTGTTTTTATTATTTTAATAAAATAATTTTTATATTTGAACACTTGCTATTACTTGCTACTATCTTCTCATCCCTCTGGCTGAGAGGGAAACATTTTTGGATAATCCTGATTGCTGCCGGATCCTGGTCCTGCCCTGATTACCAGTCTCCCTGGATGTTCCACCTATGTCCAGTTGGCCTGTGATTAAGTCTGGTGGGTGACTACATTGATCCCACCCTGCCTCTATAGCATCAAAGGAGATGCTACAACTATTGTGAGTACCACTCCCCTTTCTTGCAATTGATTTATCCGTGTAAAAGCAATACTAGGCCATATAGGCTCCTTTGTTTCTTTTTATCTCTCTGATACAGACATCATATCATTGCTGGCTGTTGGTCTTCTGGGTGACTGTTATAGATCCCAGACTGCTCCCTTAGCACTGATTGAGGTGCTTCCACAAATGTGAGTTCAATCCCTCATATATATAGTTGATTTTGGACCAAACAATATTGGCCCATGTGGCGCATCTGTCTTTTCTTGTCTTTTGTAGATTGCTGCCTTTGATCCCGGCCTGGATCTCTACAGATAGCTGCCTCGATCTTCTCACCAGAGACTTGTTACTTAATTTTGTGACTTTTTAACTCAACCAATATTGAGTCACTCACCTATGTTTGCTTCTGATATTGATTTTTGATGTACCATCGTTCACCATATACCATATACTATTGCATTATTGGATCACCCTATTGCTTCGCACTTTGTGATATTTTTTATTGTAGTATTGCCATTTAATACTATATTTTACCCTTTCTTTCTCTATGAGGTATTGTTCTTTCTCTATGAGGTATAGTTCTTTCTCTACTGAGGTTGTTATATTTCCACACTGTGGATCCTTAATTATATAGCCGTAAATCACTAGATTTAGTGAGTACTTTGTTATAGGGTGACCCCTCCCATACTAATGATCGGGTTGATTGACACCCCCCTGCTGGAGATTAGCCAAGGGGATTGCCACTCGATACCCGGAGGCAATCCCCTTGGCTAATCTCCAGGTGGAGACCGTAGCAGATGCAATGCTCCGGATATTCACCGGGGTAGGCTTCCCCCGGGAAATAAATTTCCGATCATGGAACACAGTTCACAGCGGAAATCACTCAGCAGTTATGGAGATTGTGCGGGATCAAACCCCTGCACAGTACCCTCTACCATCCCAAGATGAATGGGCTATGTAAGCGGTTCAACAGGACCCTAAAGCAGCTGCTTAGGATGTTCTCAGCCACTCACAAGGACTGGGAAAGATTCCTGCTGCACCTCCTCTTTACATACAGAGAGTTGCCCCAGGAATCCACAGGCTTCTCTCCCTTTGAATTAGTGTATGGCTGGAAGATAATAGGGCCCTTGACTTAGTAAGAGCCAACTGGGAAGGGTCTATAGGGGGGGGGGAGAACACTCCATTGTGGAGTACGTTCTCAAACTCAGGGACCAACTGAAGGACCTCGCCGACCAGGTGCGAGAGAACCTTCAGGTCACCCAGCGTAAAAAACAAAAGAGCTGGTATGACCAGAATGCTCGTACCCACACCCTGTCAGTAGGACAGAAGGTCCTTGCCCTGAAGCGTGTCAAAACAGACAAGCTACAGGCCTCCTGGCAAGGACCCTGCTGTATAGTGGAACAACTGAACGACACCACCTACCTGGTAGCCAAATGCTCAGATGACCGGGTCAGCCAAACCTTTCATGTGAACATGTTGAAGGCATATGTAGAAAGGGGCAAGGATGTGGCTGCTATCTGTGCTCCGGCGGTGGAGGACTCGGAGAGTTTTCCAATGCCGGAGCTCCCCGGAACCACTGACACCCCCCAAGGAGTGGCCAACATACCCATAGACAAGAGGTTAGGGACTTAGCAGAGAAAGCAAGTCCAGAAACTTCTGGAAAAGAGACTAGATATGTTCTCTACTGTCACTGGGTACACCACAATGGCCGTACACTGAGTGGAGACCCCGGGACAGACTCCCCTGCGACAGGCAGCCTACAGGGTCCCAGAGGCAGTCAGGGACAGCATGCACTGTGAGCTCCGGGGAATGTTGGACCTAGGTGTCATTAAACGTCCAACAGCCCCTGGGCCTCCCTGGTGGTGCTGGTACCCAAAAAGGACGGAACTACCCGGTTCTGCATTGACTACCGTAAGCACAATGACAGAACCCCCACTGACGCCTACCCTATGCCCCGAGTCGATGACCTATTAGACAGAATCGCCCACAGCCAATTCCTGACCACCCTCGACCTCTGCAAGGGATACTGGCAGATCCCTCTAGACCCTGAGTCCGTCCCCAAGTCTGCCTTCATTATCCCCTTTGGCCTCTACCAGTTCAAGGTCATGCCGTTTGGGATGAAGAACGCTCCAGCCACCTTCAAAAGGATGGTGGATCGCCTGCTGGATGGCCTCCAGGACTATGCCTGTGCATACCTGGACGACATCACCATCTATAGCGACACCTGGGAGGACCATCTTGCCCACCTAGGCATCATTTTCGATCACCTCAGAGCCACGGGACTGACCCTGAAACCTGACAAGTGTACCATCGGGCACTCGGAGGTCCAATATCTGTGGGAAGCAACGGCCAGAACCGGCTAAGGTTGAGGCAGTGACCAACTGGCCCACTCCCTTGACCAAAACCCATATTCTAGCATTTCTAGGGACCGCCAGTTACTACCGGAAATTTGTCCCCAATTACAGTGCCCTAGCCAAACCCCTGACTGACCTGACACTTAAGCATGTGCGGATCTAGCTGGGTCTGCTGAACTGGAAGGGGGAGTTGTCATGGATACCGGGCTGCAGGGGTTAAGCTCCTACCCCTTCCCCTACCCCCCCCCCCCCTTTTGTTTCTCAGCGGTTTTGGGCTTCTCAGAGAAACCAAAAGCTTTGTTTTCCCTTGTTTGCATCTGTCCACCTGATCTTGAAAGAGCTGGTCTCTTACCGACCTATCCCTCTCCTCCCGGCTGGGCACCTGGAACTACTGGCCGGCTGACGCATCCAGCACCCTCCAGGCACCTTTACCTCCGGCCGCCTCAGAGGCCCCTTGTCCCAGAGCTCCACTCTCTTGGGGATTGAAACCCCTTAGGGAGGGTAAGAGATGGCCCAGTCGCCGGAGGTGAGCTTCAGTGAGAACCATGGTTTACAAGCCCTATTCAGCAGACTGCCCTTCCTCTGGCCGGCACCTTGGAACCGCCGATCGGCCGCATCAGCTCAGATCCCCGGTCTCCTTTAAGACAGGGTGATTGCCGGAAGGGAGCTTTCTTGGGAACCGGAGTCCCTTATCCCCTCCCTCCAACCCCCCTTTCCCAGTAGCCTTCCTGGTGTACGCTTGGTCACCCAAACCTTTCGAGTCAAGCCATGGATCAAGGTGCTTTTTAGAATGTAACAGCTCCAGCAATAGGACTTTCCAACAACACCCTGGAAGTGCAGCCGCTCCCCCGGATCATCCCGAAAGCACCATCTCTATACTGCTGGACACTGGGGGTCCTTGGGCATTATGGAGGCACCAGCCTGTCTGGAGGGGCAGGAATGGTGGGATATGTGAGGCTCTTCTCAAGATCAGTTTTTGTATAAATGTTGTGTGTTTTTACCAGTAAAGTGTACTTCGTGTTTTCACCTGAATGCTAGTCTGTCTAGTTATTTGGGTGGGCTCTGCTAGAATCACTTCCTCCGCTACATAGCAGCAGGTTCCAGGCATCGGGAGGATCCATTGGTGGAGCTACCCAGTCCGGGTAGCTGGAATCCCTCATACTTACAATAAATTAGTTACCTCAGTTCTCCCCTATGCCAGCTGGGAAATGGTATGTGCTGGTTTCTAATAAGAAACGTTGGAATCCTTTGGCTTATAAGTTGTTTTTATCTCTTGGGAGAGCCTTGTTGGAGTAAGAGAGATGTGGCATTTATATTGCTTGTTCCAACCATAAATCAGTTCTTGTTTAAAGTAATTTCTTTATGAGCTCCCGACCTGCAGAAGAAATAACAACCTGCCTGCAGTACTGGAATAAAATAATATGCACTAGTCCTCTCTCAGCCTGACAGGTCAAGAAATATTTTCATATTGGGAAAAAGAAAATGCAATTAGAGCACTAGAGCAATATGTGAATATAGATAGATGTAATAAATAATCAGACAGAGAGATAGAATGGTAGAAGGATATATATATATATACAGTATGTTTTGTGTGTATGTCTATGTATGTATATGTGGGGGGCTTTATGTGCCTACATGTATGTGTGTCTTCATGTGCATATGTGCATGTATGTGTGTGCACGCGTTTGTATGTGTGTGTTCATGTGCATATGTGTTTGTGCATGTGTTTATGTGTTTGAGTTTGTTTGCATGCGTATAAATGTTTGTGCGTATATATGTATGTACATGTGTGCGTATGTGTGCGTGAATTTATGTGCACGTGTGTGTATGTGTACATGTGTGTGTTTGTTCATGTGTCTGTGAAATTGTGTGCAAGCATATGTATGTGTGTACGTGTGTGTGAGTTTGTGTACATGTGTGTGTTTGTGTGCATGCGTGTGTATGTGTGTACGTGTGAGTTTGTGTGCATGCATGTGTTTGTGTGCATCCATGTGTATATATGTACGTGTGTGTGAGTTTGTGTGCATGCATGTGTTTGTGTGCATGCGTGTGTATATATGTACATGTGTGTGTGTGAGTTTGTGTGCATGCATGTGTATGTGTGTACGTGTGTGTGTGCGTGTGTATATATGTACGGGTGTGCATGCGTGTGTTTGTGTGCATGCATGTGTTTGTTTGTGTGCATGCATGTGTATATATGTACGTGTGTGTGTGAGTTTGTGTGCATGCATGTGTATGTGTGTACGTGTGTATATATGTACGTGTGTGCATGCGTGTGTTTGTGTGCATGCATGTGTATGTGTGTACATGTGTGTGAGTTTGTGTGCATGCATGTGCTTGTGTGCATGCATGTGTTTGTGTGTGTATGTATGTACATGTGTGTGTGCGTGTGAGTTTGTGTGCATGCGTTTGTATATATGTACGTGTGTGTGAGTTTGTGTGCATGCGTGTGTATATATGTACGTGTGTGTGAGTTTGTGTGCATGCATGTGTTTGTTTGTGTGCATGCGTGTGTGTATATGTACGTGTGTGTGAGTTTGTGTGCATGCGTGTGTATATATGTACGTCTGTGTGAGTTTGTGTGCATGCATGTGTTTGTTTGTGTGCATGCGTGTGTGTATATGTACGTGTGTGTGAGTTTGTGTGCATGCGTGTGTATATATGTACGTGTGTGTGAGTTTGTGTGCATGCATGTGTTTGTGTGTGTGAACTACCATTGAGAAATGGGAAACAGAAGCAGCCCCCAAATTTAAATGAATATGCAAAAGTATTTTCATTATAATATGTCAGCAAACATAAATCAGCACAAACATAAGAATAAGCTAAATCATTTTGTGCAGAGCAAAACATTCATATGAAGCAATGGGAAATCAATCAAAATCAATGTAGCATAATTATTAGCACATTCATTCTAACCTTTCTGGTGGATACATTTTACTATGGTCCAAACTTTAAATTAAAAACATTTTATACATTAAAAAATAAAACTAACATTTATATACAACACAATAGAATAAATCTATTGTCAAATTTGCTTCATTCTCTTGGTATCCTGGTCAGCTGAACTTTATTTGGGGTTAATCAGAGGCACTTTAAATGATGGCAGGTGTGTACTGACTCCTATTTAACATGGTTTTGAATGTGATTGCTTAATTCTGAACACAGCTACATCCCCAGTTATAAAAGGGTGTTCACACTTATGCAACCATATTTTAGTTTTATTTTTATTTCTCTTTTCCTAAAAGATTTCAGTTTGTTTTTCAATTGAGTTGCATAGTTTATAGGTAGGGTTGCCATCTCAGCCATGTTTTCCCGGACACTTATGAGTTATACATGCTGCAGGGTGTGCAGGGAGGAACATAAATAGTGCTACCCAGAAACAAAATACATGTTCCTCTCTGCACACCCTGCAGCAAGTGTAACTCATAAGTGTCCAGGAACACATGGCCGAGGTGGCAACCCTATTTATAGGTCACATTAAAGGTGGAAAAAGTTCTGAAATGATTTATCTTTGTCTCATTTTTTTACATCACAGAAACCTGACATTTTAACAGGGGTGTGTAGACTTTTTATATCCACTTGTGCAGCCACCGGTCAGCATCTAGCACCCAGTAGTGCATTGCTGATCTTGAACCTACCTAGGTATGCTTTTCAACAAAAGATACAAAGAGAATTACTTTGTAATACTTAGTATGCTACTGCTCTGACTAAGGAGACTTTGTGTGATATTGATTTGCTGCCCGTGCATTGCATTTCAATATAATTTTGTGCATTGCAACAAATCCTCACTGGATTATATCTAAGCTGAAATATTTTACTATGCTAATAGCCTAACAATTATTATGCCACATATTGAAGTTGCTCGTGAAGCAACAAGGATGGCTTTACACTATATGTATGACTTTCTCTTGGAATTCACTGTTATCCTGGAAGAACATAGGCACAGATTGCTACTAGAGATTGAAGAGGCATTTGAGACATCCTCTCTTACATATGGTACAAGCCGGTGGAGATTGGATAAAAAATGTCAGAATCTCGTCAGCGACACTTGACTGTGTGAATGTGGGGACTGTAAGTGAAATAGCTACACAAAATTCAGATCCCATAACTGGTCCACACGATCCATTCTCTTTCCCTCTACACACACGGACTCTACTCCAGTAATGAGCCAAGTTCACTCTTCAGGTACTACATTGTCCTCTCTGATAGAACAGTACATCACACAGAGAGCAAAACTACTTGGACTTTTGTCTGGTACTAAGACAGATAATCCCCAGATCTGGTGGGACCACTGTTTCTCTGGAGGTATCACTCATGATTATTTTGTGTCAGGGTACCAGGAATTAGACTGATACGTATAATCACACAAGCCAGATGACAAGCCAGGAGTCAAAGTCAGAGCCGGTAGTCAGACAAGCCGAGTCAGGAGCCAAAGCGAGTAGTCAGATGAGCCAGGATCAGGAACTAGGTAATACACAGGAACTGGAACACAGGCACTCACAAACAAGTCTGAGACAACGCAAGGGCAATAGCATACTGAACAGAGGCCCTTTAAATAATAAGTGTGACATCATAATCCTGGGACTGCAACCTGTCTCACACTGATGATGTTCACCAGTTTGGCCATAATAGGGCACCCAGATGAGAGAGCAGCGTTACACACTCCGCATCAGATTCAGTGAGAGGTAAGTAAAATGGCAGCCAGCAGCAAATAGCAAACAAAGCAGGGGCAGGGTGAAACCCTGACATTTTGCCATGCAGCCCTACTTAGTATCAGTGCAACAGTAAAAAAGATCAGGCATTGGTTAAATTGTATGTATTAGCCTCGCTTAAATGGTTTTGTGGACATTATAACATTTCTTTATGCTTGGGACTTACCTCTATGCAAGGAATATGAGCTTAATGACCCTACAGGAAGCCTGGAAGACATGGACATTAAGGAGAAACTAATGACCTCGCTGCCGTGGAGGGAACTTAGCAGGTTTAGTCAAACACCGACTAGTTGTTGTCACATGCTCCTGCTTGAAACCTTTTTGCTTATTACTCTTAGAACTGGCGTGGGGTAAAAGAACTATAAATTGTGCTCCAATATACTCCTATTTTCCATTTTCTGGTGATTTGCATAATATAGGGGCTCCTTCTATTAGGTCCTAAACTGATTCTAGTGGAGCTATAGGTTATTATACTAGCACCTTAAAATGACTGTTTTCGAAATGTGATTGTTTACTCTCCTCTTTATAATTATTAGGGAATTGTGTACACTTACCATACTTGTGTGTCTTTACTTCTTTCCAATTATACTCCCTGCATATATTTTCCTGTAGTATTACTTTATATGTTAAGAATTACTAGTTCACTTCTTCATGAATAGCCTCATACTATTTTTTGGAAGGTCGCCACATTGACATGACTCACAATCTCATAGATTTTACTGGATAGTAAAGATACTTGTGTAAGCCACTCTTGATATCTAGTAATTTAGATAAACACTATCCTAATAGAGCTCTTAATATCCTAGTTTGTGCAACCTCTCCCTTCTGAAACTGCTTTTCCCTATTTTAGAAACAAGTGTAAAAAAATGTCTTAGATAAAAGAGATTTGCTGCAGAGGGCCGAACCTACTTCCTTATGTTTTTTTTTAATGTTCTGTCAATTTGAAATGAGATGTTTATACTTTACATTGGGGGTGTACACTACCCTGTTTACAATGCCATAGTCATAGAAATGTATTTGAACTTAAGATGAGATGTATCGTCTGAACCTATTTGCCTTCAATATGCCACAGTTGAAATTGTATATATTTTTCTGCGTTTCTTAAATAGCTGGATATTACCAATGCCAATAACTAATTTATCATTTTAATCCTATTAAGCCTCACAGAATCTAACATATTTCCCTCTCCTTTAGCCATAGATATTTGCTAACTGAAAAGGTACACATGTGCTGGGTATAGCGCCCATACCCAGTTAACAGGATTTAATTAAGCGAAAAGGAGATGGATACCTTCCTAATGCGCCTTACTCTTACAAAGATCATACCATAGTAACTTTATTATTATAGAAGCAGTAACAGTATCACATTATATACATAGGTCATTTTTAGTAGTACCACACTAAACACAATTAGTACCACACTAAACACAATTATACTTTGTACACTCTCACATATTCCCAACATGGTAGTGAAAGCTTCCCTATTATAATTAATGATATGGGCGTATGCTGTCAGTTGTTTGCACTGCCAGTAGTAGCTGATTGATAGAAGGCAGATCTTTAGACTTGATGATTCCCTCACTTGTTTAGCTATACCACAATTAGCTAATCAATGACCTTTATACTACTAGAGACTACAGGAGAGCCCTTGACCTGTTAGGCTGGTCTCCTTCCCTCACCCCTCATATACAACTCTGGAACTTTTTGATGGGGACCAGAGTTTTATTTTGCATTTTTTCTCGAAACATACCGCAACTAAAAAAAAAACCATACTTAGGTGGCTCATATATGTTCATAGCTACATTTTTAGCTTTTCTATACCTTGATCCACAGTTTAATATTTACCTTATACATTATTATGGGTTCATAAAAAGCACTCATTAATCCTTTTAGGTTCTAAAATATGGTTTATATGAGAGTGGATTGGTCCAAGCAAACATTTACACTACTGTATATATACGTTGTGTATATATATATATATATATATATATATTTATAGTTGATTTATACCAATAGAGTTGTTGATGTTTTCAATATATTTATACCAAAGTAAAAATAGAAAACGAGGTTATTCAGTTGAGACCCAAAAGTGATCTCTTTAGTCGGTACTTACCTCCAATACATTCTACACCTAGAGTCGAGGTCCAAAAGTAGCCTTATCTATCATTTTGGAGGTATATAGAAGATTTGATATTCTAGCTACATATTGTACCCCTTTCTTTGTGCCTTTATATATATATATATATATATATATATATGTATGTATTTGGTACTTGTAAAGTGCGGCTAATCACCCGTAAGGGTCTCAAGGAACTGCTCATTTTATCAACCTCGGAAGGATGAAAGGCTGAGTGGACCTCGCCGGGGATCGAACCTGCAATCCTTGGGTTGCTACAGAGCTCAGCCACAGTGCCTTAGCATGCTGAGCTATCTGGAATGCATATAACCAATCATAATACTGTATCTTATGTTGTCTCTTTTCCAATTTCTTATGGTGTTACCGTATTGTATATTCCATGTAATCTTATGTTAAACCTCAAATAAAAATTATTTTTAAAAAAATGCAAATATTAGTTTAATTATTAAAGGGACATTAAAGTCATAATTAGACATTCATGATTTAGACAGAACATACAATTGTAAACAACTTTCCAAATTACTTTTAATATTTAATTTGTTTCTTTCTCTCGTTATCCTTTACTGAAAGATTAATCTAGGTAAGTTAAGGAGCAGCAAATAACCTAGGTTCTAGCTGCTGATTGGTGGCTGCATATATATACCGATTGTCATTGGCTCACCCATGTGTTCATTTAGAAACCAGTAGTGCATTGCTGCTCCTTTGAACAAATAATACCAAGAGAATGAAGCACATTTGATAATAGAAGTAAATTAAATTTATATGTTCTATCTAAATCATGAAATAAAAAGAAATGTTGTGTCTCTTGTCCCTTTAAAAGTGCAGTAAAGTTGAAATTAAACTTTAATGAATCAGGTAGAGCATGCAATTTTAAACAGCTATATCGATTACTTCTATTATCAAGTTTGATTTGTTCTCTAAGTATCCTTTTTTGAAAAGCATACCTAGGTAGCAGACAGATGTGTCCAGCTAACTCCTGAGCGTTCAACAAAGGATACTGAGAGAGCAAAGAAAATTAGATAACAGAAGTAGAACTGAGAGCCGTTTAATGAAATGACAAGTTCTATCTGATTCATGAAGGTTTCATTTGGACTGTACTGTCTCTTTAACATAGATGTTACTATAAGGAGGAATCTGGTGATTACGCCAATAACTCTATTTAATGCTCATACAGCCTAACCCTGTCTGCATGATCTTGTTACTTATAATGTGTAACGGTTCCCAAGCTTACTGTGGCCTTTAGTATTTAGATTATAATTAGCTTTTCTTCTTAGAGGCAATTAAGATGGAATAGTCACTTTGTATTAAAGCTTTGACCTATAACATCACATTATTATGACAGTACATACTAATGATCTATTTTTAGCCGGCATTAGCGTCTATCATTTACAATACACTAATAAGGTGCTTTACTGTTTAGCTACACATGGGCTAATGGGTATAATTATACTGAGCTATGTCCTATAAAACAACTTCACATTTTTATTAAAGGGACAGTAAGCTTTTATAATTCAGATAGAAGACACAATTTTAAACAACTCCAATTTATATCTGTTATCTAATTTGCTCTGTTATCTTGGCATCCTTTGTTAAACAGTAAAGCAATTTATGGTGACGGTTTGCAACTATGTATAACATTGCTACAAACAGAACATATAATTATAATAAACAACTTTCTATTTTACTTCAATTAATAATTTGACTTCCTTTTCTTGGCATCCTGTGTCAACAAGAGCTAGCTGAACACATCTGGTGAGCCAATACAAGAGGCACATATATATGTAACCACCAATCAGCAGCCAGCTCCTAGTAGTGCATTGCTGCTCTTGAGACTCCCTAAGTATGATATTCATCAAAGGATAACAAGAGAACAAAGTAAATTTGATAACAAAAATACATTGAAAAGTTGTTAGAAATTGCATGACTCTTTAAAGGTTATTTTTTTAAGCTGTGTTACAGCAGCCTCCTATAGACTGTTTGGCTGCCTTTAGGAAATAAAAGTGAAGGTGATCAGACGTACAACTGCTGTTCATTGGTGTCACCTCTGTGTAACGTATTTTTATACAAAAAGATCAAGTTTGCAGTTAAAGGGACAGATAACCAAATGCTGAAGCACTTAAAATGTATGCAGCATAACTGTAAAAAGCTGACTAGAAAATATCACACAAACATCTCTATGTAAAAAAGGAAGATATTTTATCTCAAAATACCCAGTAGCCAGAATGTGTTAAGTGTCGGATGACAACCACGTGTCTTCATTTGGGGGGTTCTTGTGGAGCTCATTGTGCCCTGCCTGTCCTTACCCCCCAAATCCCTGGTGACCAAGTGAATCAACATTTCTAGAGAGAACCGGGGATGGCAGTGACATCACAGCACCCATGTATGGTTACATTACCAAGGAAGTGGCAGGCAGCTGCTTAGGACTCAAAGGGACATTCCAGCCAATATTGGAATCCACATGGATGCATTTCAGTTTTGAATAGAAGCATTTTTGTAATACACATGTGTTAGGGAAAATGCTTCTAACAAAAGCTATAGCTGTTTCAAATGTGTATTTAAGTATGCACCGTGCACCAGCATTTTAAACACAACAGTTGCTCAGAGAACCTAAGGTGCTTGTGCCATCTGACACATAACAAAAAAAGCCTTGAGACCCCAACCTCTTGTTTAAACAGCCATAAACCCCTCTTTAAAATAAAGCCGCTATACAAGTTGTTATAGCCAGGTGATCACCTGTCATGTATACATGAGCATTTATTTAAGTAGAGGCTCATGGGAGTCCCTACATGCACATCACAGATATATACTTATACCAAAACGGACTTTTTATACACCTTCTTCTTTTTACAACAGAGTTTATAAAGGAAAACACTATTTTTTACAACTTTGTTTATTAAAATTTTAACACAAATATCTATCCATTTTTTTTTTACTCATTTTGTTGCTGAGTCGTGCCAAGATATATACAGTACATAAAATAATGGTATAGTGTGAATCTGCTGGGTTTGCTGAAAAAAACCCCAATATATTATGTGCCAAGTGTCTCGCTAATGATAGTGAGGTGCGATAAGCAATATCACTGGACCGCACTAACATTAGCGCGCAACTTTGTATTACAAGTCCTTGGTAAAGTATGTCAATTAGAGAGGGGATAGCTTGCACTGGTATTAGAAGTAGAAAGTAGACATGTGCAATTAATTTCGGCCAAATTTAATTTTTGGCTGAATTTTGGCCGAATCTGAATTTCCAAATCAGCACCATAACGAAAATTCCGAAAACAAATAAATCAGTTTCCGAATTTTTGGATCCATTCTTTATTCATATTCAGAATTTTTCATTGTTTTAATCTAAACCTCCATTCCCCGACTTCGCCAACACTACCTAAAAAACTAAATAAAGCTATTTAACCCCTAAACCACCGTTCCCCGACATCGCTGACACTAACTAAACCCATTAACCTTTAAACCACAGTTCCCCGACATCACCGACACTAACTAAACCTATTAACCTTTAAACAGCAGTTCCCTGACATCACCGACACTAACTAAACCTATTAACCTCTAAACCGCAGTTCCCCGACATCGCTGACACTAACTAAACCTATTAACCCCTAAACCGCAGTTCCCTGACATCGCCGACACACTAACTAAACCTAATAACCCCTAAACCGCAGTTCCCCGACATCGCCGACACTAACTAAACATATTAACCTCTAAACCGCAGTTCCCCAACATCTCTGACACTAACTAAACCTATTAACCCCTAAACCACAGTTCCCTGACATCGCCGACACACTAACTAAACCTATTAACCCCTAAACCGCGGTTCCCCGACATCGCCGACACTACCTAAAACACTAAATAAAGCTATTAACAGACGTCCGGTGGGAGGGACTAGCGGATGGCAGCAGGGAACGACAGCTCCGACATTGTGGAGGATAAAAAGATAAAAATTCCACCTGTTGCTGTCATCTTGCTTCCCCCACAGCTAAATCTTGTTGGGTGCCCTTAGCTGGGACGTCGCCGACCGATAGCGTATCCTTTGTAGGGCTTAACATCAGCTCTAGCTCCCGGTTGTACAGCAGCAACAAAACCCACGTGGACAGCCGCAATACAAGGCGCCACGTAAAATACCAGCTCCAATACGGCAGAGAAATCTGCCCTGAGTGCTCCGGAACTGAGCTAAAGATCTGGGGACCTACCCCATACCGGCCTACTGTGTGACGAGTGACCGGGTGCACACAAGGACAGCTGAATGTGACTGAGGCCTAGTGGTCGCCTTTCTGGAAGCACAGATTAAGTACAGTCACCAACGAGTGGGGAACACACCAGGAGCATTAACCAGACGGCACAACGGCTGTTGCAGACCTAATCATCTCCTCACCCCCTGGTAACAGCAGACATCTCTCCCTTTTTTGCTCTGCCTCACTTCTTCCTTTACCTCCTGGCCTCCCCTCACAGACTTACTCTGCCATGTGGGAGTTTCACAGTCTTCTGGGACCCTAGAAATCAAATTGGTGAGTCTAGTGAACTCTAGGAAGAAAAATAAATAAATAAATAAAATAGCAGCACATAAAAGGGGAAACTTCCAAGAGTTGCTGAGGCTTGCTCCCCTCCTTCACTTTTTGGCAAGGATTCATATGTTGATCTTGAGAGGGTCACATTGATCTGGACTATCAGCCAGCTATACTGCACCTTACAGTCTAACTTACTTTTACTATCACTCTCATGAAAGTCGATAAATATTTTCCCAAGATTTCAACTGGCTTCTCTGACGGTATGAGTGGCAGGGCAAAAACAGCCCATAAAAAAAAACGCCATGTGGTGGAGATACACGCAAATAGCTCTCCTAAAGCGGACCAATCTTTGTCGCACCCAGGGGACCACTCTGCCTTGATGCAGGACTTAAAATCTTTTTTCCTACCAAAGATTGATTCACTTCAAGCAGGAATGGACAATCTAACCAGTGAGGTGCGGCAATTCTCCACACGTTTAAATGCTGCAGAATCCCGTATCTCTGATACAGAAGACAGACAAGCTACCATGGATGTATCGCTTAAAAAAATACTAAAGCAGAATCAATATCTCCTGGATAGGGTCGAAGACCTTGAAAACAGGAGTCGCCACAATAATCTACGTATTGTTGGAGTGCCCGAATCAGTCAAAGGTAAAGCCCTGATGGAATTTGTTACCTCTACCTTCCCCAGATTGCTGGGTATACAAGCGGATCATCTTCCTATAGATGTGGAATGAGCTCATAGGGTAGGCCCTGATAACCCACCAGATCTATGCAATAGGCCGCAACAAGTGATTTTTAAATGTCTCCACTTTCAGGAGAAAATGGCCATCCTTAGGGCATACAGATCACAGAAGGAGGTCCTTTTTGAGGATTGTCAACTACTTATGTTCCAGTACGAAACGTACGTCTGGGGTTTTGCTGTTTCTCTTGTTCAGAGAGGGATTGCCTGGTATTTCGGGGCTGGACTGTACTGTGAAGTCAGGATCAGACTGATATGCTACAGGAAAGTTCTTCTCTGTGAAAGGCACATATTGAGCAAAAAGAGGCTGCTTCTAGGGTGGTAACTTGCCATAGAACAAGCTATTATGCTATTGTTTGTTCCCAGGTTGAGCGCTTCTCTCTTTTTATTTATGCAAATTATGACACTTGGGGAAGTCTCCCTAAGTGTGATGCGGGAATCCAGACGTGGACCCGTTGCTCAGTGTGCCTAGAGGGATATGGCTGCACCTCACTGACGAGGCCCACAATAGGC
Organism: Bombina bombina; assembly: GCF_027579735.1. Classification (NCBI taxonomy): domain Eukaryota; kingdom Metazoa; phylum Chordata; class Amphibia; order Anura; family Bombinatoridae; genus Bombina; species Bombina bombina. Next base: position 40,534,002 of record NC_069501.1, read on the forward strand.
CGAAACGTACGTCTGGGGTTTTGCTGTTTCTCTTGTTCAGAGAGGGATTGCCTGATATTTCGGGGCTGGACTGTACTGTGAAGTCAGGATCAGACTGATATGCTACAGGAAAGTTCTTCTCTGTGAAAGGCACATATTGAGCAAAAAGAGGCTGCTTCTAGGGTGGTAACTTGCCATAGAACAAGCTATTATGCTATTGTTCGTTCCCAGGTTGAGCGCTTCTCTCTTTTTATTTATGCAAATTATGACACTTGGGGAAGTCTCCCTAAGTGTGATGCGGGAATCCAGACGTGGACCCGTTGCTCAGTGTGCCTAGAGGGATATGGCTGCACCTCACTGACGAGGCCCACAATAGGCCGAAACGTACATCTGGGGTTTTGCTGTTTCTCTTGTTCAGAGAGGGATTGCCTGGTATTTCGGGGCTGGACTGTACTGTGAAGTCAGGATCAGACTGATATGCTACAGGAAAGTTCTTCTCTGTGAAAGGCACATATTGAGCAAAAAGAGGCTGCTTCTAGGGTGGTAACTTGCCATAGAACAAGCTATTATGCTATTGTTCGTTCCCAGGTTGAGCGCTTCTCTCTTTTTATTTATACTTATGTTCCAGGACTACTCCGCTGAAGTCACCAAACAAAGAAGGGACTTTGCCCCACACTGCTCTAAGCTACATGAACAGGGGAGACAAGTGGTCCTTCTATATCCTGCCAAGCTAAGGCTGATGACCCCCTATGGTCCCAAGATCTTTCACTCCAGCAGGCCTTGGACTTATACTTGGCCACAGAAAAGCTCAATGGACCTCCCTGAGGGAATTACTTTACATTTCTAACTGCTCCAACTTGGCGCAACTGTTGTGCCACATTCAAGATGAAGATATGTAATGTATATAGGACTATGGTGTCACCTGTGACTATCTACCCCACACGATCAACACATAGCCCCTCTCTAATAGTTGACACTGTTACATTTCTAGGGCATGGTTTTTGCCCGCCACATGTAAGTACCCCAGCTCGCACATGGATAGGGACTCGCCTCCATTTACTATTTCACTATATAACAGAGTGTACCTTCTACTATACTGGTATACTATACATCATACTGCTAGGGGTTGCTCATTGGGTAGCAGGGGTGGGCACTGGTTGGCCCTTGTCTCCCGTGCCGGACCCACAATTGGCCTAAAATTATACACTCACACTAACTGGTTATAAGGCACCGTATGTATGGAATGATATGCTCTTTTTATCCCAAAAGGTGCTTTTGCTGCTGACATGCACCTTAGATTACACAGGCCTTACAGGCTTCACACACGGCTATACCACTGATCCATCTGACATAATCAGCACCTCTCTTTCTCAGGTTCTGCAATTCTAAACTCCCCTGTTGCTTCCCGCCCCATAGCAGACATGGTTGTAGGCTTTCAACAAATGCCTTACATATATATAGGGAACACATATGAACTCCTCTCTCCCTGCCCTCTTATCCCCTAACCCAGAACGCCCACTCAGCTCCTGACATTCCTGAATCTCTATAATGTAAAATAATGTCCCTTAAATTAGTTACTTGGAATGTAGAAGGCATTCAAGAGGAAATCTATTTTCACCCACCTCCGTAGGCTTAATGCGGATATCACATTTCTATAAGAGACCCATCTTACCTATAGGGAGCATGAAAAACTGCGTAGTGACTGGGTAGGTCACGTAGCCTACTTATCATATCAGAGTAGCAGTAGGGGGATAGCTATCTTATTCGGTCGTAGACTACAGGTAGAGTACAACAACGGACCCTGACGGTAGGTTCCTCATCCTACAAGCATCGGTAGATAATGTTAAATATACCTTCTGCAACATTTATGCCCCTAACACCAACTCTCTGCTTTTTTGGAAATCACTGGTTCAAGCCTTATCCCCTTTCATAGGCACTATATTTCTTCTAGGAGGAGACCTTAATTTAACCCCACACCCAACATTAGATAGAGCCTGGTCTACAGAAACTTGTCTAACAAACGTATCCTTCGCTATAAGGGAAGATTTGAACTTAAAGTGTTCAACCTGCTCTCTGACACTCTGGCTGTGTGCAATATTTGGCACAGACGGCAAAGATGTAACACACACTACACTACAGAACAATGTAACACAAACTACGCTACAGCTCAGTGTAACACACACTACACTACAGTACAATGTAACACACACTACACTACAGTACAATGTAACAGACACTACACTACAGTACAATGTAACACACACTACACTACAGCACAATGTAACACACACTACACTACAGAACAATGTAACACAAACTACGCTACAGCTCAGTGTAACACACACTACACTACAGTACAATGTAACACACACTACACTACAGCACAATGCAACACACACTACACTCCAATACAATGTAACACATACTACAGTACAATGTAACACATACTACACTACAGTACAATGTAACACACACTACACTACAGTACAATGTAACACATACTACAGTACAATGTAACACACACTACACTACAGCACAATGTAACACACACTACACTACAGCACAATGTAACACACACTACACTACAGTACAATGTAACACACACTACACTACAGCACAATGCAACACACACTGCACTCCAGTACAATGTAACACACACTACACTACAGTACAATGTAACACACACTACACTACAGTACAATGTAACACATACTACACTACAGTACAATGTAACACACACTACACTACAGTACAATGTAACACACACTACACTACAGTACAATGTAACACACACTACACTACAGTACAATGTAACACACACTACACTACAGCACAGTGTAACACAAACTACACTACAGCACAATGTAACACAAACTACACTACAGCACAGTGTAACACAAACTACACTACAGCACAATGTAACACAAACTAGCACAATGTAGCACACACTGAACTACAGCAAAATGTATCACACACTACAGCACAATGTAACACACACTACACTCAGCACAATGTAACACGCACTACACTACAGCACAGTGTAACACACACACACTACAGCAAGATGTAACACAAACTACACAACAACACAATGTAACACACACTACACTACAGCACGATGTAACACAAGCTACACTACAGCACAATAAAACACACACTACACTACAGTACTTTGTAACACACTACACTACACTACAGTTTGTTGTAACACACACTACACTACAGCAAAACGTAACACAAACTACGCTACAGCGCAGTGTAACACAAACTACACTACAGCACAATGTAACACACACTACACTACAGCACAATGTAACACACACTATGCTACAGCACAATGTAACACACACTACACTACAGCACAATGTAACTCACACTACACTACAGACCAATGTAAACACACAATGCTACAGCACAATGTAACACACACTACACTACAGCACAATGTAACACACACCACACTACAGCACAATGTAACACACACTACACTACAGCACAATGTAAACACACTACGCTACAGCACAATGTAACACACACTACACTACAGCACAATGTAACACACACTACACTACAGACCAATGTAAACACACAATGCTACAGCACAATGTAACACGCACTACACTACAGCACAATGTAACACACACTACACTACAGCACAATGTAACACACACAACACTACAGCACAACGTAACACACACTACACTATAGCACATTGTAACACAAATACACTACAGCACAATGTAACACACACAACACTACAGCACAACGTAACACACACTACAACACAATGTAACACAAATACACCACAGCACAATGTAACACACACTACACTACAGCACAGTGTATACACACTATGCTAAAGCACAATGTAACACACTACAGCACAATGTAAATACACTACGCTACAGCACAATGTAACACACACTACACTACAGGACAATGTAACACACACTACACAATAGCATGATGTAACACAAACTACACTACAGCAAGATGTAACACACACTACACTACAGTACAATGTAACACACACTACAGCACAATGTAAAACAAACTACACTACAGCACAATGCAACAAACACTACACTACAGCACAATGCAACAAAAACTACACTAAAGCACAATGTAATACACACTACAGCACAATGTAACACAAACTACACTACAGCACAATGTAACACACACTACACTACAGTACAATGTAACACACACTACACTACAGCACAATGTAACACAAACTACACTACAGCACAATGCAACAAACACTACACTACAGCACAATGTAACACAAACTACACTACAGCACAATGCAACAAAAACTACACTAAAGCACAATGTAACACACACTACACTACAGCACAATGTAACACACACTACACTACAGCACAGTGTAACACACACTACACTACAGCACAGTGTAACACAAACTACACTACAGCACAGTGTAACACAAACTACACTACAGCACAATGTAACACAAACTAGCACAATGTAGCACACACTGAACTACAGCACAATGTATCACACACTACAGCACAATGTAACACACACTACACTCAGCACAATGTAACACGCACTACACTACAGCACAGTGTAACACACACACTACAGCAAGATGTAACACAAACTACACAACAACACAATGTAACACACACTACACTACAGCACGATGTAACACAAGCTACACTACAGCACAATAAAACACACACTACACTACAGTACTTTGTAACACACTACACTACACTACAGTTTGTTGTAACACACACTACACTACAGCAAAATGTAACACAAACTACGCTACAGCGCAGTGTAACACAAACTACGCTACAGCGCAGTGTAACACAAACTACACTACAGCACAATGTAACACACACTACACTACAGCACAATGTAACACACACTATGCTACAGCACAATGTAACACACACTACACTACAGCACAATGTAACTCACACTACACTACAGACCAATGTAAACACACAATGCTACAGCACAATGTAACACACACTACACTACAGCACAATGTAACACACACCACACTACAGCACAATGTAACACACACTACACTACAGCACAATGTAACACACACTACGCTACAGCACAATGTAACACACACTACACTACAGCACAATGTAACACACACTACACTACAGACCAATGTAAACACACAATGCTACAGCACAATGTAACACGCACTACACTACAGCACAATGTAACACACACTACACTACAGCACAATGTAACACACACAACACTACAGCACAACGTAACACACACTACACTATAGCACATTGTAACACAAATACACTACAGCACAATGTAACACACACAACACTACAGCACAACGTAACACACACTACAACACAATGTAACACAAATACACCACAGCACAATGTAACACACACTACACTACAGCACAGTGTATACACACTATGCTAAAGCACAATGTAACACACTACAGCACAATGTAAATACACTACGCTACAGCACAATGTAACACACACTACACTACAGGACAATGTAACACACACTACACAATAGCATGATGTAACACAAACTACACTACAGCAAGATGTAACACACACTACACTACAGTACAATGTAACACACACTACAGCACAATGTAAAACAAACTACACTACAGCACAATGCAACAAACACTACACTACAGCACAATGCAACAAAAACTACACTAAAGCACAATGTAATACACACTACAGCACAATGTAACACAAACTACACTACAGCACAATGTAACACACACTACACTACAGTACAATGTAACACACACTACACTACAGCACAATGTAACACAAACTACACTACAGCACAATGCAACAAACACTACACTACAGCACAATGTAACACAAACTACACTACAGCACAATGCAACAAAAACTACACTAAAGCACAATGTAACACACACTACACTACAGCACAATGTAACACACACTACACTACAGCACAGTGTAACACACACTACACTACAGCACAGTGTAACACAAACTACACTACAGCACAATGTAACACAAACTACACTACAGCACAGTGTAACACAAACTACACTACAGCACAATGTAACACAAACTAGCACAATGTAGCACACACTGAACTACAGCACAATGTATCACACACTACAGCACAATGTAACACACACTACACTCAGCACAATGTAACACGCACTACACTACAGCACAGTGTAACACACACACTACAGCAAGATGTAACACAAACTACACAACAACACAATGTAACACACACTACACTACAGCACGATGTAACACAAGCTACACTACAGCACAATAAAACACACACTACACTACAGTACTTTGTAACACACTACACTACACTACAGTTTGTTGTAACACACACTACACTACAGCAAAATGTAACACAAACTACGCTACAGCGCAGTGTAACACAAACTACACTACAGCACAATGTAACACACACTACACTACAGCACAATGTAACACACACTATGCTACAGCACAATGTAACACACACTACACTACAGCACAATGTAACTCACACTACACTACAGACCAATGTAAACACACAATGCTACAGCACAATGTAACACACACTACACTACAGCACAATGTAACACACACCACACTACAGCACAATGTAACACACACTACACTACAGCACAATGTAACACACACTACGCTACAGCACAATGTAACACACACTACACTACAGCACAATGTAACACACACTACACTACAGACCAATGTAAACACACAATGCTACAGCACAATGTAACACGCACTACACTACAGCACAATGTAACACACACTACACTACAGCACAATGTAACACACACAACACTACAGCACAACGTAACACACACTACACTATAGCACATTGTAACACAAATACACTACAGCACAATGTAACACACACAACACTACAGCACAACGTAACACACACTACAACACAATGTAACACAAATACACCACAGCACAATGTAACACACACTACACTACAGCACAGTGTATACACACTATGCTAAAGCACAATGTAACACACTACAGCACAATGTAAATACACTACGCTACAGCACAATGTAACACACACTACACTACAGGACAATGTAACACACACTACACAATAGCATGATGTAACACAAACTACACTACAGCAAGATGTAACACACACTACACTACAGTACAATGTAACACACACTACAGCACAATGTAAAACAAACTACACTACAGCACAATGCAACAAACACTACACTACAGCACAATGCAACAAAAACTACACTAAAGCACAATGTAATACACACTACAGCACAATGTAACACAAACTACACTACAGCACAATGTAACACACACTACACTACAGTACAATGTAACACACACTACACTACAGCACAATGTAACACAAACTACACTACAGCACAATGCAACAAACACTACACTACAGCACAATGTAACACAAACTACACTACAGCACAATGCAACAAAAACTACACTAAAGCACAATGTAACACACACTACACTACAGCACAATGTAACACACACTACACTACAGCACAGTGTAACACACACTACACTACAGCACAGTGTAACACACAAACTACAGCAAGATGTAACACAAACTACACAAGAACACAATGTAACACACACTACACTACAGCACGATGTAACACAAGCTACACTACAGCACAATAAAACACACACACTACACTACAGTACGTTGTATTACACACTACACTACAGTACAATGTAACACACACTACACTACAGCACAATGTAACACAAACTTCACTACAGCACAATGCAACAAACACTACACTACAGCAAAATGTAACACAAACTACACTACAGCACAATGCAACAAACACTACACTACAGCACAATGTAACACAAACTACGCTACAGCACAGTGTAACACAAATGACACTACAGCACAATGTAATACACACTATGCTACAGCACAATGTAACACACACTACACTACAGCACAATGTAACACACACTACACTACAGACCAATGTAAACACACTACGCTACAGCACAATGTAACACACACTACACTACAGCACAATGTAACACACACTACAGCACGATGTAAAACACACTACGCTACAGCACAATGTAACACACACTACGCTACAGCACAATGTAACACTTACTATGCTACAGCACAATGTAACACACACTACACTACAGCACAACGTAACACACACTACACTACAGCACAATGTAACACAAATTAGACTACAGCACAATGTAACACACACATACACTACAGCACAATGTAAACACACTACGCTACAGCACAATGTAACACACACTACACTACAGCACAATGTAACACACACTAAACTACAGCACAATGTAAACACACTACGCTACAGCACAATGTAACACACACATACACTACAGCACAATGTAAACACACTACGCTACAGCACAATGTAACACACACTACACTACAGCACAATGTAACACACACTGCACTACAGCACAATGTAAACACACTACGCTACAGCACAATGCAACACACGCTACACTACAGCACAATGTAACACACACTACACTACAGCACCATGTAACACAAACTACACTACAGGACAATGCAACAAACACAACACTAAAGCACAATGTAACACAAACTACACTACATCACAGTGTAACGCAAACTACACTACAGCACAATGCAACACAAACTAGCACAATGTAGCACACACTACACTGCAGCACAATGTAACACACACTATACTACAGCACAGTGTAACAAACACACTACAGCACAACGTAACACACACTACACTACAGCACAATGTAACACAAATTAGACTACAGCACAATGTAACACACACATACACTACAGCACAATGTAAACACACTACGCTACAGCACAATGTAACACACACTACACTACAGCACAATGTAACACACACTAAACTACAGCACAATGTAAACACACTACGCTACAGCACAATGTAACACACACATACACTACAGCACAATGTAAACACACTACGCTACAGCACAATGTAACACACACTACACTACAGCACAATGTAACACACACTGCACTACAGCACAATGTAAACACACTACGCTACAGCACAATGCAACACACGCTACACTACAGCACAATGTAACACACACTACACTACAGCACCATGTAACACAAACTACACTACAGGACAATGCAACAAACACAACACTAAAGCACAATGTAACACAAACTACACTACATCACAGTGTAACGCAAACTACACTACAGCACAATGCAACACAAACTAGCACAATGTAGCACACACTACACTGCAGCACAATGTAACACACACTATACTACAGCACAGTGTAACAAACACACTACAGCAATATGTAACACAAACTACACAACAACACAATGTAACACACACTACACTACAGCACAATGTAACACAAGCTACACTACAGCACAATAAAACACACACTACACTACAATACATTGTAACACAAACTACACTACACTACAGTACGTTGTAACACACACTACACTACAGCACAATGTAACAAACACTACACTACAGCACATTATAACACAAACTACACTACACTACAGTACGTTGTAACACACACTATACTACAATGCAGCATCTCATTACACCTTATTATATGGTGCATCACAGCACATGGCTTACAATTGTACGCACTAAGGCCTAGATTTAGAGTTCGGCGGTAGCCGTCAAAACCAGCGTTAGAGGCTCCTAACGCGGGTTTTTTACGCACTCCGGTATTTAGAGTTTATTTACCGCGACTCAAAATACACCTAACGCTCAACTTTCTACCGCCACCTCAGACCCAGTAGTAAACATATACCGCACAAAAAAACATCCACGAATCACAAAACAAATATTACACAAAGTACACTTACACTCATACAAACACAACACTATCTTTATTTTTCGGAATTGTTATTTTTTCTTTAAAATACAAAGGATTAAAGTTGCGAGATCTCGGGTGTTTGAAAAAAATCCACACAAATCCATTTTCCCATTGACTTACATGGACATACGGGAAAAGACCCTCATATACCTACATCTAACTAATAACATTATCACAAACATACACTCATCGATGCATACAAACAATATACACCACATTACATACACAAAATATTTATTTATTACAAAAAGAACACGATTTAGTTACTTTTTCACACAAGCTCATGACGTCACTCACTTTACGAGGAAAACCAGTCTTAGAAAAAAAAATATAGAAATCTTTGGAGCCTCCATTGACTTCTATTGGGAAGACGTGCTCGTGCACGCGAAACCCTCATTTCCCTAACGCACGCAAATAGCGTAGACGGAAAAACTCCAAATACCAGCGCTAGAAAATACATGCTTTTATGCGTTAGACACAGCTATGATAAATAGATCAAGAAATGACTATTTCCCTATGGTGGATTTATGTTTTTTAATATTAAATATTCACCACACCATAAATATTTTTAACACTTTTAGATTACATCAACTACAAATCCCCATCACTAGTAACACATTATTATTTCAATAAAATTACATTTACAATTAAAATAAAATTCAATACACATTTCTGGATTCACAAACACTACACAATGGGAAACATCTCTCATTTACCTTTATTATTGCATTTCTGTTATTCAACTCATATGCTTGCAGCAACTGCATATCTACATAGGCTTAACACATGATCACTCATGGATGCACATACATTACTTTTAACATTCACTCATACATGTGCATTCAAATGATGGGGGAAAAACACATTACATTCTCTCGAGGAATCACAAAACACAACATATGGATTTGACTGTACTTTTAACATCATGATTCCATCACCAGAAACCATTAGGAATTACCTACAACAAGAACATCATTACACCAGATTACAGATGTCACTTTATGGGAAGGAACAACAATGCCAGACCGCTATATAGAAGTCAGCATATGTGGGACACAATCACAATATATACGTACATGTACATAACACGCATCACCCATCACGCAACCACAAACCACACATTTAGATTTTATTCAGCACACAATAACAATGTAGCACAATACAACAACACAATGAGGATTTCACAACTACATAGGCAGGTTAATAATATCATGACGTCATTACAAGATTCAACCATACACATCACAGATTCACCACTGTACCGCCCCTTTAGGAACTTTAACACTCAATACTACAATACAACATATACGTAAAACACACTTTTGAACAGCATTATTATGGAGATTTCAATGGGACAATTCAGAAATATTGTCAGATCGCACATCAATTATATATATAATACTACAGATGGCAGCCGGAAGTTATTCAGTATTCGTGCAATTTTTATGGGACGCATACAATATCGTCAGATCGAAAATCACTTATATATATAATACTACAGATGACAGACGGGAAGTTCGGAATTATTATTGCGATTTTAAAGGGACGCGTACAATATTCACATCTCGGCAATCACTTATATATACAATACTACAGATGACAGCCGGAAGTTATTCAGTATTAGTGCCATTTGAAAGGGACGCATACAATATTGACAGCTCGGCAATCACTTATATATACAATACTACAGATGGCAGACGGGAATTTCGGAATTATTATTGCGATTTTAAAGGGACGCGTACAATATTTTACAGCTCGGCAATCACTTATATATACAATACTACAGATGGCAGACGGGAAGTTCGGAATTATTATTGCGATTTTAAAGGGACGCGTACAATATTGACAGCTCGGCAATCACTTATATATACAATACTACAGATGGCAGACGGGAAGTTCTGAATTATTATTGCGATTTTAAAGGGACGCATACAATATTGACAGCTCGGCAATAACTTATATATACAATCCTACAGATGGCAGATGTTCCTTTATCATTTACAAACAATATTGCAGCAACATTGATCGATCACATTCGATGCACATTATACACAACTATGCACTTTCATTCATGTTAGCCTGGACGTGTGCTTGTTACTATAACATCGCGTTTAGGAAATATTGATTACGCATATGAACAAACATTACAAACATGCACTGTATGTGTGATATTTGACACTTTCACATTGAGAATCATTGTTTGAAACTAACATTTCAGCAAACAACAAATAAACGCCCACTGTGAAAGCATTCGCGCCGCTCACATACAAACAGGTGAATACAATCAGCAATCATTACAAACTCACTACCATTGGACTAATTGTACTATAAATCCCCCAAACAACATGGCCAATGCATCACTTGTGATCCACATCAGATCAAGTGCTTACCTTGTTACGCTGTTTTGAAAGATGGATGACGATGACATGGTAGACGCTGCTGGTGGTGCTATTGGCGAACTAGCTGTTGGTCGAATCAGGCAGCCTCGGCGGCTCAGACCGAGACGAAGGGGTCGTCTGGTTCGAGGTCCTCGTGTCTACAGGGTGAGACCCACCTTGGAAAACATGAGTGACTTTGAGGTTTTTGATAAGTATCGGCTCGATCGCGAACAGCTCATTGGCCTTTACGAGCTTCTTAAACCTCATTTGGAGCCACGTATACAAATAAGGACTGCTGTTCCCCCCATGAGTAAGATGCTAAGCTGTCTATACGTCCTGGCCTCCGGGAGTTTTCAATCAGGAGAACTGTACATGCATGGCCTGGCTCAAGGTACATTCTCTGTGGTGTTTGATAACTTTCTGAACGCCATGGTACGTATCAGTAAGCAATACATAGGATTCCCACAGAATGATGGTGATTGGAGGCGCCTGAAGCGGGAATTCTTTGATATTGCTCAATTGCCCAATGTCTTGGGAGCCATTGATTGTACCCACATTGCGCTGCGTGCTCCAATTGATGACTTGCCCTTCAGAAATCGCAAACATTTTCATAGCCTCAACGTGCAGTATGTTTGTGACGCACGGATGAGGATTATGCATGTGTATGCAAATTTTGGAGGTGCTTGTCATGATGCCCGCATCCTCTCTCTGTCGTCCCTGTGGAGACAGTTTGAGGAAAGACAAATGCCCCCTGGTTATCTCGTTGGTGAGTATTTGTGCACAACATGGTTAATTATTTTGACAATTGCCCCTGTATTTTTTAACTGTTAGCGTCATGTTCAGCTATAGGATTAAATTTAACCATTTGTTATTTACCGACGCTAATGTCTATTTTTATTGAAATGCAGATATGTAGCATGTCTTACCTTAAGTGTTCAGATAGAGAATGCAATGTAAACATGTAGTTAGCATTTTACACAAGGTTTGTTTTAGGAGAAATACGCATATGTAGCATGTCTTAGATGAAATGGCAAGATATTATCTCATGCAATTTAACCCTGTCATTGTCTTTTTCTGCTAATGTCTATTTTTATTGAAATGCAGATATGTAGCATGTCTTACCTTAAGTGTTCATATAGAGAATGCAATGTAAACATGTAGTTAGCATTTTACACAAGGTTTGGTTTAGGAGAAATACGCATATGTAGCATGTCTTAGATGAAATGGCAACATATTATCTCATGCAATTTAACCCTGTCATTGTATTTTTCTGCTAATGTCTATTTTTATTGAAAAACAGATATGTAGCATGTCTTACCTTAAGTGTTCATATAGAGAATGCAATGTAAACATGTAGTTAGCATTTTACACAAGGTTTGGTTTAGGAGAAATACGCATATGTAGCATGTCTTCGATGAAATGGCAATATATTATCTCATGCAATTTAACCCTGTCATTTTATTTTTCTGCTAATGTCTATTTTTATTGAAATGCAGATATGTAGCATGTCTTACCTTAAGTGTTCATATAGAGAATGCAATGTAAACATGTAGTTAGCATTTTACACAAGGTTTGGTTTAGGAGAAATACGCATATGTAGCATGTCTTAGATGAAATGGCAATATATTATCTCATGCAATTTAACCCTGTCATTTTATTTTTCTGCTAATGTCTATTTTTATTGAAATGCAGATATGTAGCATGTCTTACCTTAAGTGTTCATATAGAGAATGCAATGTAAACATGTAGTTAGCATTTTACACAAGGTTTGGTTTAGGAGAAATACGCATATGTAGCATGTCTTATATGAAATGGCAAGATATTATCTCATTCAATTTAACCCTGTCATTGTCTATTTCTGCTAATGTCTAGTTTTATTGAAATGCAGATATGTAGCATGTCTTACCTTAAGTGTTCATATAGAGAATGCAATGTAAACATGTAGTTAGCATTTTACACAAGGTTTGGTTTAGGAGAAATACGCATATGTAGCATGTCTTCGATGAAATGGCTAGATACAGATTTAGATATAATTTTTTTTTTTTTTTTTATGTTTCTGACAACTTTTAATATGGATTATGGTTTTTAAAAAATATATTTATACAACAATATACTAGTTTAAGTATTCTGTTTGAATTATGTTCTGTTCTAAATTTATAGGTGATTCTGGGTACATGAGCCGGCCTTGGCTCATTACCCCCTTGCGTAGCCCAACTGATGTGTCTGAGGAGCGCTACAATAGGGCTCATAAGAGAACCAGGGCGGTGGTTGAAAGGATGTTCGGGCTCCTGAAGATGAGATTCAGGTGCCTGGACCGTTCTGGAGGAGCACTCCAGTACAACCCAAAGAAGGTGGCTAAGATCGTTGTAGCCTGTAGCGTCCTGCATAATATTGCACAGCGGGCTGGGATGCTGCAGGCCGTCCCGGTGGACAGAGACCTCCTCAGAGATGAGGAGGATGATCCTGTTCTAGAGGGGGAATTCCAGGACGAGGGACTTGATGTCAGAGCAGACGTCATCAACCGCCACTTTAGACGGTAAATAATAGAAGTTACACTGGAGTATTTTCAATAGATGTGAACTCTAGGGAAATGACAAGTAGAGAATTGTGCAAACATGTTAGTATTGATAAAATGTTATAATAATATTTATTTCTCATAATATAGGTGATGCTCTGGGCATTGGGTCCTATAGCGAGTCTTTGCCACCTTGTTTTTATAGAGGACATCAGATGGTAAGTAGAAATGTATGGACTGTTGCTGGCATGATTTGTACACAAATACATAATATGGCATACATTTTTAAAAATATAACTTTGTTTACACATTACTTATGTACATAATCAGAAAGGGATACTCTAGAATGACTATGGTTCAATGTCACACAGAGGTTTGTTCTGCTCAATATGACTCATCTTCACACTTGATAGAAAATAACACAGGTTCATACACAGGCTTAGTAAGCTAGTGATAGATATTTATTATGAAATGGGGGGTGGGAGAGGGGTACAGAACTGATTCACACACTTGTATGAAATCTTTATATATAATTTCTTACATTAGGGAGATGACTTAATATAAAGACTGAAAGGGAACAATTTGAAGCCTGACAGTGAAGATTTCCAAGACTGACAGTGGGGAAAAAGCCAAGATTGAAATTGAAGTATACCAATGGGATCATGTCTGGCATATTTAAATTCTGCTGACCTTGAAAACCATACAAAGACATGTTCACATGGTAAGTGCAAACTATTTGATAGAATAAGGCTGTGGAGACATCCTATTGGAGACACTTAGATGATTTTCTATTTTGTAGATGGTATTTCCCAGTCCTCTATTTAATGAACTGATGAATAAGACACCTATTGAAGATCAACTGTTTACCCCTGAATTGACATTCAAAGACCATGCATTGTCCAGGTTGGTGTACCAATGCATGCTAGTGAAGACTGTAGAATATTAGTAGCTTACATACATTAGTCATATTTAGTTCTTAATTAGATATTTAGGGATCACAATCAGACACTTAGATGATTTTACTTTTTTAGATGGTATTTCCCAGTCCTCTATTTAATGAACTGATGAATAAGACACCTATTGAAGATCAACTGTTTACCCCTGAATTGACATTCAAAGACCATGCATTGTCCAGGTTGGTGTACCAATGCATGCTAGTGAAGACTGTAGAATATTAGTAGCTTACATACATTAGTCATATTTAGTTCTTAATTAGATATTTAGGGATCACAATCAGACACTTAGATGATTTTACTTTTTTAGATGGTATTTCCCAGTCCTCTATTTAATGAACTGATGAATAAGACACCTATTGAAGATCAACTGTTTACCCCTGAATTGACATTCAAAGACCATGCATTGTCCAGGTTGGTGTACCAATGCATGCTAGTGAAGACTGTAGAATATTAGTAGCTTACATACATTAGTCATATTTAGTTCTTAATTAGATATTTAGGGATCACAATCAGACACTTAGATGATTTTACTTTTTTAGATGGTATTTCCCAGTCCTCTATTTAATGAACTGATGAATAAGACACCTATTGAAGATCAACTGTTTACCCCTGAATTGACATTCAAAGACCATGCATTGTCCAGGTTGGTGTACCAATGCATGCTAGTGAAGACTGTAGAATATTAGTAGCTTACATACATTAGTCATATTTAGTTCTTAATTAGATATTTAGGGATCACAATCAGACACTTAGATGATTTTACTTTTTTAGATGGTATTTCCCAATCCTCTATTTAATGAACTGATGAATAAGACACCTATTGAAGATCAACTGTTTACCCCTGAATTGACATTCAAAGACCATGCATTGTCCAGGTTGGTGTACCAATGCATGCTAGTGAAGACTGTAGAATATTAGTAGCTTACATACATTAGTCATATTTAGTTCTTAATTAGATATTTAGGGATCACAATCAGACACTTAGATGATTTTACTTTTTTAGATGGTATTTCCCAGTCCTCTATTTAATGAACTGATGAATAAGACACCTATTGAAGATCAACTGTTTACCCCTGAATTGACATTCAAAGACCATGCATTGTCCAGGTTGGTGTACCAATGCATGCTAGTGAAGACTGTAGAATATTAGTAGCTTACATACATTAGTCATATTTAGTTCTTAATTAGATATTTAGGGATCACAATCAGACACTTAGATGATTTTACTTTTTTAGATGGTATTTCCCAGTCCTCTATTTAATGAACTGATGAATAAGACACCTATTGAAGATCAACTGTTTACCCCTGAATTGACATTCAAAGACCATGCATTGTCCAGGTTGGTGTACCAATGCATGCTAGTGAAGACTGTAGAATATTAGTAGCTTACATACATTAGTCATATTTAGTTCTTAATTAGATATTTAGGGATCACAATCAGAAAAAGGAATACATATTATAGTTGATATAGAGGTATTTGAATGGACATGAAATATTACATTTATGTTCAGCATACATATATTGTTTACATGTGATATACATTATTATGTATAAATTTAATTTTTGAAATTTAAATATTATTTTTAATCAACAATATAATGGTGTATGTATTTCATTAATTTAAAATGAATGTAATGATTATCTTTAAAAAATGTTGATCAAAGTTAGAGCATAGACACCATATGATTTTAAATGTATTTTATGAATATTTTACAACGTGTGTATTAACTTTGTTCCATTTTTATTATTTGTCATTTCAGATTGGCATCTGATGACTTCATGGAATATTTATTTATTTTCTATTAAATATATATTTTTTTTTTAGCAGATTCTAATATATATCAATATAATCTGTAAATAAATAAAACTTGGACTCCCATGACTGGTAGTTGGCTATTTGACAAGCACATGCATAAGAGAAAATAATGCATTAATAGTAGAAAATAAAATTCTTCAGAGAATATTAAAAGATATATTTTAACATTAATTGGGGAGTCATATTCTTCAATGCTTTTATATTGAAAAAGTATATATTAAAAATATTTAGGATATGTATTAATATTATGATTGTTTTAACATTTAATAAGGTGAAGTGGTTCAATTACATGAAAGTGACAGTGTTGTTGAATGTAAAAAGAATTGTATAAGATCATGTATCTTCCTTAGGTATCTCAAAACATTATTAGAAAATATTTTACAATTATTACATTTATAAATGGTAGGTCATTTAACTTTATAATTTTTAATAATTAGTTATTGGATGCCAGGTTAATCTATGTAATTTTCTAGTGGAGTCATTTAACTATACTTAGTAATATTATGTATTTATTACAATCTTACCTCTTGGGTTAGACATCAAATATCTATATAGAATGTAATTTCCCCTTTAGTTTATTTTGTCAATGTTAAATAAAAATACAATATGTTTGGGTCCTTAAAGGGGTCATTCAAAATGTATATTTTGTATACATTGTTACAAATATCATACAAGAATTTAAACATATTTAGAATGTACTATAGAATTACATTCAGTCTTTAAATATACTTGTTAAAATAAAAATAAATGCACATATCTTAGTGAATGATATAAGGCATCTATATGCAAACAACAATCAGCATCAAAATAGCCTATGTAGAGATGTATTTAATCCACGAATATATATAATTACAATATAATGATTGAATAACAAAACATATTAAGTTGGTCAAATATAAGATTATGATACAAAATGCATACATAACATATAGCTTAATGTCCCTCTACGCTGAAGGCTAAAAAATACCTCATTTAATAAATATATTTCAGTCAGTGTGTAAAACAATCTAGAAGTTAATCTAAATTTTCTTTACTCATATGTTAGACTCATTTAGCAAAAGGAAGGTGCCTAGGTTTATGATATATTAAGCATTATTGTGAAATGTTTATTTAAAGGGACATGAACTCAAAATATACTTAAAGGTAGCCATTTAAAAAAAACAATGATTTATACATTCTGAATGAGTATTCTATTTTAATCAACTTTAAAACTTGTCTCATATTATGAATGCTCATTGTGATGTTGCTATCATTACTTTAGAAATAAGGCAGTAAATAGCTAATTTATTTGCTTCAGTACTCTGGACAGAACTTGATTGTTTGGAATAATTGATGCAACAATCGTCAAGGACAACCCAGGTTTTTATTAAACAATTGTCCGTAATATAAAATATCATTATTGATTTTCAAAGAAACATAACAAGATAACTTAACATTTGATAATCGTATTAAATAATAAAGTTGATTAACATTTAATGCTCAATCACCAATGGTAAATTTGTTTGGACAGTGTCCCTTTAAGAGCTTGAAATAGTGTATTTACTTCTCTTCCTATCTTGACATACTTTGCTTGAAAAGCATATCGAGATAGGCTCAGTAGATGAAGATTGGTGGATGCACAGAGATGCCTTATGTGATTGGCTCAACCATGTGCATTTAAATTTCTTATGTTGAGGATATATAAATACTAAGAGAAAATGATTTACATTTTAAAGTCTAAACAATCTTCTATCTCTACAGATCATTTGATACAATTGTTTGTAATGTCTCTTTAAAACTAAAGACGCCATTGCACAATAACATATATGAGCACTTCAGAGAAATACAAGCTCGAGGTTTATTTGCGAATAACAAAGCTGTAGTTTAACATTTATAAACAGATTATCAAAGTTACTGACATTCTTCCCGGAATTTTAACATTAATAAATATTGCGTGGGAAACGCATCTTCAAACACCAGATTAGCATATTTAAACATTAGTGTAATGTCACGCAATAGCACACAATCAATGTGCATTATAAATACATTTAATAGAGCAATGTCAATACTTCACAATCAATTTATTTAAAGAACAATAAAGACATACAATATTAAATGTGTATTTGTATTAAAGAAACAGACCGTTATTAAACCGAGAAATGTCTACAACATTAATAATGTGACAGGATGAGATTTTAAAGAGTATTTAATCATTAATATTTCACGGATCACGGATATTAAATCTGCGTCACACATATCCGCATGACAGGCCCATGAGTTACAAATAAGTCTACATGAAAAATGAAGTTACAGCACCACCAAGCGGTATGTGTAAGGAAGTTACTAAGATATGAAACATTAAGGAACGGCCAATCAGAGTTCATCACACAAACACAACTTGAGTCAGGATGGTCTCACAGACATTATAACAATATTTCAAACTTTTATCCAATCAGATGTACAGATAAATTGTCCCATGGTGCATCTCATGTTTACTTCACCATATAAAAGTCCATTACACGTTGCCATCTTTGTCAGTTCTCTAATGCCTGCAGGCAGTCTTATATATTAATATTATTATAATATATTTAGTAGCCAACCGAGCAGGCATGTCAGTTCCCAGGTTCACCAAGGAGGAGAGCGCTGCACTGGTCCACGCCGTCAAGGACTTTTATCCCCAGCTGTTTGGGAACAAGAGGAGCTCGACAGATGCGCCTGTTAAGAAGGCCCTCTGGGAGTCTATCACCAATGCGGTTAGATTGGTGTGTGACGTCCAGAGGACCCAGGATCAGATCATGAGGAGATTCGGAGATATGAGGTTGCGTTTATCGAAAAAAGTCAACCTCATAAGGGACTGGGTACAAGCCCGTAAAAGAGGGGGCCAAAGAAAGGCCCCGCGGAAACTGTACCTACTCCCTTATGAGGTGACTTTATGCGAGCTCCTCAATCTCCGGGTCCCCAAAAGATTTAGATCCTCGCCATCCTCGGCCTCCTCTTCTTCCCTCCCAGCTGCGGGATCTGAAAGTCCTGACGCGGGGGACAGGGCAGATGCTTCTCCGTCCGGTGGCCTGGGAGGACCCGATAGAGAATCTGAACCAGGTAATTATCCAACTTCATATAATATTTATAATGTTAAAAATCCAAAATGTGTATTTAGTCAGATACTAAACCTATACAGATCTCACAACATACACTACATATGATGTTTAGATATCTGATTTTACATTAGTGATACATGAAATTGGAATGATGTTTATTGCGCTCTACAGAATATGCGTCACAGAGCGGAAATCTAATTTCGCATCCACGTTAACATGGGTTTGCGGAAAGTGGCATTGCTTTATACATGTTGGTCAAATGACGGATGCGTAATTCCGCTTGGAATCATTGCGCAATGATCGCGAAAATGGCATTTCTCATCCACGTTAACATGGGTTTGCGGAAAGTGGCATTGCTTTATACATGTTGTTAAAAATTAAATGGAAAATCTTAGATTAGTGAAGAATACAGTATTCTTATTTTAAATATTATATCTAATAAAAAACGAATAATACTAATAAATTATAACATATGGCCATCAATTGATGATTATGTAATAACAAGCATATATTCTTAAAGATACAGTAAACAACACAACTGATTGAAAATAAGAGTCCCGGATATATTTATCATTCATTTAATTTCGGAAACTATTAACTCATGGGACTACCAAAGGATTAATATTTTTCTATTGATTTGTTATTAATGTAAATATTTTAAACATGGCATGATTAGTATTAATGATATGCAATCCTCATTTAATATATTACAGATATGGATGTGGCTGCTGGATCCTCAAGCCAGGGCTTGTCACAGTATGGTATGTCTCATTTTAATTGACATTTGTCTTAGAAACATGGAATGAACATTACATACTAAATACACATTGTTCTATATTTATATGTAATGTCTATTTAATAGATGAAAATTATATAATTATTCGGATATACTTAAATAACATATTTGATTTTAATTGCATGCTCAATACCATTCATTACATCAACATATGGAGTAGATAATTCATTAACAAACAACAACATTGTGGAATCTATTTAATTTTAGATTAAAGGGATACTGAACTACAATTATTAATATTGTCTTTCACATACAGTATGCAATATTAATAAACATAAAATATAATACTATCATCATATGTGACATATTCTATTGCTAAATGTATTTTAAAATAAATAAAGTACGTTTATGTGCATCTAAATATTTGTTGACCAACCTGGGTTTATATTGATGATTGGTGGATACCTTCAACAAACAATATTTATTGAATCCAATATTCCTTATCTGCCTTTAAGATTAATATCGAACAACATTCGAATTATAATAGGAGTCAATGTTAAATCATTTTTTACAGTTTGAACATAGAAATCAATTATTTAAATTAATCATGTCAGTGTCCCTTTAAGACAAAATAGATTCATTCATCATTACATTATTTTTATTAAAAACTATTGATATATAAATCTAATTATCTGTTGGAGTTACTTTATATATATCTGCATACTCTAACAGCACCATGATTACATATTTGTAATAATAAAGTTTGTTATGTATTGTGATAAATATGTGTTGTGTCCTAAACAAGATTACTGTACATTGAAAAAATGGCTCGATGTGACACATGTTTGTTTAGATTTGTCAACAGATGCTCCTCAATATGTGGTTTGTGTGTATTCTTGTAACTTCTTAAGGACATATGACGGAATTATTCCGTCATAAAACAATTGAGCTAAGTGAAAGCTGTGTCCTTAAAGGGTTAAGAACATTGATCATTGGGTATATTTAGATATGCAATAGCAGCATCTGAGATGAATTTGATGTCTAATGTAGTCTGACATTAAACATATGTTGAATACAGATATGTTTACAGAATCCCCTTGATTCAATCAAGCATTTTCTGGTGTAATGACTGCTCTATTCTTCACATTTTAAAGTTGATTAATGTTAAAATTCTAGACAGATGTGATTTAGTGATATCCAAAATGTGTTTAATAATATATATCTATATCATTCATAGAGAGAGTTGGTGTGGGGAGCCCACAGGAATCCAGCAGTGACATAGAGCCGCCTTTGCGGTCTCCTGGTAAGTCCATTGACTCATTTATATGTAATTGAAGGTGTATTGCTAATCAATATTATGATCATGATTCCGATGAAGCATAACATTATAAAAAATCATAGAATTTATCTTCTGATTATATATTTATTTTTTATATTGAGCGATTAATAATTTCTACTTTATTATTCTACACATTTGTTATTCATAAGATGTCTAACATATGTTTTTTTAAATTTTTTTTTTTAACAACAGTCATCAAGTGATACACACATGAGAAATCTTAAATGTTCTATGTACTATGCTTTTATGAATTTAACATTAAGACAAACAATACATTAATATTCTGATTTATTGACAATAACAAATCTATTGTCATTGGTATGCTCCATCAAAATGATGTAAATCATAACTTTGTGTGTGTATATCTTTAATGCAACATTGATGTGCGTATTTGAGCAACAGTAACATATGTTATAATATCTGATCTTAAGGTGTACACAACATGTTATGTTTTACAGAGATTGATGTCACATGTGGGATGGAGGAGGAAGAGGCTGCCTTGGAGTCTGATGGTATGTGAAATATATCTATCATGTTTCCAACATGTTTCTTTTTTTGAAATCATTTTATTGAAGACATTCAAAGTCTACAGCTTTTTCCCTTTAAAAAGGAATATTATTTGTCTGTTCAAATACACTACTGCCCCCTTTCTATATCAGGCAGCATGAAAATCTGCTTGTATATATTTTTTTAAGAATATATAATTCATGCCATCATTATGTCACATGCATATTCCATGCCAAAACACAATAATAAGTTTCACATTGTACAGACAGTCATTGAGATTCATCTGAGTGCCTATATAGATACCATATCCTCATTTCAGAATAGTTTACAGATTCAAACACACTTCGAGGTATATTGAAAACATAATCAATTTTAAATGCGTTGATTTGATGTCAGGATGTATGAGATGTTAATATATTTATTTTACATTTTCAGATGGATCCACCACTTCTGGTCATCTGGATTCCGCCCCTGCCCAGTCACAGACCCCTCCCCGTGCACACACCCCTGACCATGGCCACACCTCTGCACACACCCAGAGCCCTTCCCATCACCAAACCCATGACCATGCCCCGACCACTGCCAGCCCTTCCCATATTTCATATCCTGTCCCTCCCAAAAAACGCCCATACACCCCCCTTCGCCGCTCTCCCCGTATTCTGGCCCGTACAGCTGCCCAGACCCAAACTCCCCACTCCCCAGCTGTACGGCCTACCCTGGATCAGCAGCTCACCACTCCCCAAGCCATTCCCATCCCTCCCCGAGCCAATCCCATCCCTCCCCCCTGTTTAAACCTTCATTGTCCTGGGTGTCAGATTGTCCTTCCCAGGCACAGCTGTAAGTATCATTCTAAATACACTTTATAAGATACTTAAAGGTACAGTGAAGTTAAATTGGTTAAATTGTGATTCAAATCCAGCATGCAATGTTAAGCCAATGTATAATAGAATACTCTTATGAATTATTCGTCATTCTCTTGATATATTAATTGAAAACAACTTATTCCTATAATTAGTTTAAACAATAAAATAAATGTGGCCATCATTTCTTTATTGTTGGATGAATGTATCCATCAACCAGCATGCAAAAACAAGGTTCATCAACAAATATTGGCTTCCATAAAAACCAACATTCTTGCATTCAAAATATAGCTTGACAATTAAAACATATAATGAATATGTGTAATTTCTAAAGATTTGTCATGTCATGCTCTATCTGAATCAGTCCATTAAATATTTAGGTTCAGTGTCCCTTTAATTGGATATCACTACATATACCAAACACCACTACTTGGATACAAAATTTTATGTCCAAATGTGGATACATTATCTCTTGTCTAACCCAGTGGGAATGTAATTTCTTCTGGTTGCTATGTTTACACAGCTTGTCCTCAATGCCAAAATGTTTAAGGATATGTGTGCCTACCACAGTCTAAATTGAATTTTTAAATTGCTAATGTAAGTACAATGTAAATCCTTTAACAAGATTTGATACACTCAAGCTGTATAAGTGGATCATCTAAAACCAATTAAAGGGTTCAACATGTTTGAGTAACATGAGCCTTTAATGATTTCTGTCTGTCTGAATAACCTAATTCATGTGTAAAGAATATATGAAAAATAATTGATGTAAATAATTATTTGTCTTTATGATGACAATGTATGTATTAAAATCTTTTATTCTGTTGTGTAATTATCCTTAATATTAATTTTTATTTTATTTTAGGCTGTGACTCAGCATGGCTCATGCTAGAAGGGATAGCAAGAGTAGAGCAGGCCGTGTTGAGGAACGCAGCTGTCCTGAGAGGGATGAACGACACCATGCAGGCCCAGCTCCGGGTTCAGGACTTGACTCTGCGTGAAATTATGCAATTACGTTCAAGGCCTGAATCTGGAGCTGGACATGCACAGGACAATGAAGAGGATGACCAGTAAGTGGAGGATCTGGATATGCTCCATGGTGGCAGATAATAATCCTCTGTCCACATGTTGAATTTGTATTTATATTGTTGCCATTTGGCCTTTTTATCAGTTTTTTGTTGTGCCTGTTGCACTCTTTTACCTTGTCATGTGTCTCCAATGAGGCTATGCTGGCCCTTGGCAACTCTCTTCATGGACTGTGATGCACTGTGTTACCTTGCCATGTGTCTCCAATGGGGCTATGCTGGCCCTTGGCAACTCTCTTCATGGACTGTGATGCACTGTGTTACCTTGCCATGTGTCTCCAATGGGGCTATGCTGGCCCTTGGCAACTCTCTTCATGGACTGTGATGCACTGTGTTACCTTGTCATGTGTCTCCAATGGGGGCTATGCTGGCCCTTGGCAACTCTCTTCATGGACTGTGATGCACTGTGTTACCTTGCCATGTGTCTCCAATGGGGCTATGCTGGCCCTTGGCAACTCTCTTCATGGACTGTGATGCACTGTGTTACCTTGCCATGTGTCTCCAATGGGGCTATGCTGGCCCTTGGCAACTCTCTTCATGGACTGTGATGCACTGTGTTACCTTGCCATGTGTCTCCAATGGGGCTATGCTGGCCCTTGGCAACTCTCTTCATGGACTGTGATGCACTGTGTTACCTTGCCATGTGTCTCCAATGGGGCTATGCTGGCCCTTGGCAACTCTCTTCATGGACTGTGATGCACTGTGTTACCTTGTCATGTGTCTCCAATGGGGCTATGCTGGCCCTTGGCAACTCTCTTCATGGACTGTGATGCACTGTGTTACCTTGCCATGTGTCTCCAATGGGGCTATGCTGGCCCTTGGCAACTCTCTTCATGGACTGTGATGCACTGTGTTACCTTGTCATGTGTCTCCAATGGGGCTATGCTGGCCCTTGGCAACTCTCTTCATGGACTGTGATGCACTGTGTTACCTTGTCATGTGTCTCCAATGAGGCTATGCTGGCCCTTGGCAACTCTCTTCATGGACTGTGATGCACTGTGTTACCTTGCCATGTGTCTCCAATGGGGCTATGCTGGCCCTTGGCAACTCTCTTCATGGACTGTGATGCACTGTGTTACCTTGCCATGTGTCTCCAATGGGGCTATGCTGGCCCTTGGCAACTCTCTTCATGGACTGTGATGCACTGTGTTACCTTGTCATGTGTCTCCAATGGGGCTATGCTGGCCCTTGGCAACTCTCTTCATGGACTGTGATGCACTGTGTTACCTTGTCATATGGCTCATATATTCCTTATTTTTACAAGATTATTTATAAACGTTGTGTATGTTTTCTTACATACTAATAAAATAAATTTTATTTCACAAATCTTTGTCCTCATTCTTCCTGTTATTTTTTGCAAGCTCTAGTTTATGTTGTTTATCCTTAAAGGGACCTAACAAATCTATTTGTTATAATGAAATCATATATGTAAGACAATAGTAAATGACTTTAAGATTAACATCTCCAATGTAATCTTATTATTTGTGTTTATATTATTTTCTCTTAGCTCTATCATTGCCTGATTATGATTAGCAGAGTAATTTCTTTATATATGTATATATATTTTTGTATTTGTGTATATATGTATATTTAAATGTTCATATCCATGTGTGTATTTATAAACTCTGCATGAATTGATGCACCTTTACCAAATGATCTGAGTATTGATACAATGATATAATCCCTGTAAAGTGTTCATTTTATTTAAATAGTATTGACTATGTGTATGCTCTTTTTAAAAACAAAATAATGTCCCTTTAAGTGATGTTGATCACTATTGTAAATGAATGTATTTCCATTTGTAAAGCGTTTTTGTCCTTTTTACAAGAACAAGGACATATAGTTTTATTAATAAACAATCTTATTGTAATGTTGACAGCACCTGTATTTCATTTTCAAATCTATATTATTGTCAAAGTGTAACCAAATCAATCTCTGTGTGTAATACAAATAATGTAGATGATGAATATTAGTTAACTAATATGTTAACAAAATACATCTCCTCCCATATATGGCTATAGGTAGGCTGACCATAATTAAACTTGAATAAATGACACGTTTAATCAATACATGTATAACTATTGTTATTCAACAACAATCCAAAGATATCTTAAAACATCAATGGCATATGTATTTCTCATGTGTATCTTTTAAATGTTAAAGATATACACCATAGCTATAGTTCAAGGGACAGTCAAGTCCGAAAAGATGATTCATAATTTGGTGACATTCCTAGATAGCAATCTACACACATACTAGTTCCTAAAATATAAATACGTTTCTTAATGATATGCCAAGATGTCACTGAGTCCTTGTATTGTCTGCGGTTTTTCAGCGATCTCGGATGCGCCATGTTGCTTAAGACGTCACCTGCCAGGCTGTCCAATGATTCCTTGTATTGACTGACGTTCTTACGTGATCAGGAATATGCCTTTTATTGGATTGCGTTTTGACGCGATCAAGGATGCGCCTTTTTTTTTTGGGCGTTCTTACGTGATCAATAATGTGCCTTTCATTGGATGGCGTTCTTACGTGATCAAGGAAGCGCCATGTTAAGACGGCACATGTAAAGTTAAAAAAACGTGTGATTGGATTGCGTAGTCCCGCAATATTTGTGCACGTTAAAAACGTTTGTGACTGCATGCAATTTTAAAAAGCTTGCGAATATGTATTATTTGCATCATGTTACATTGTTGACCCGTAGCTGATAAAGACCAACACATTCTCTTTTGCTGGATGTCTGGTTGAATCAACGAACGAAAGCAAAATGTTTTCATGCATAGGATATTTCTAGGCAAGTGCAAATCTCTACAGTCCATGTTTAATATGTTTGTCAACAATGTTCCTTTTTCTTAAAAATTAATGTTGTGTTTAATGTTGAACATATCTAATTAATAAATATGCGCTATTGTGTTTGAATAAAGTAATCAATATGCATTTATCATATGCTAAATATATGATGCCGACTTCTTCTAAATGTAATTTCGTTGTATATTTTATGAAAGGTTCATTAGACACTCACATTATAAATAAAAATATTTGATTTTGTCTCTAGTTAGATAGTCCATTGTTTAACCAATAGGTTTATTTTGTCTTGTGTTGTAAGAAAATGTAAGTAATTTTCTTACTCCTCGCAAAGCCAATGAGTTTCATGTGAGTACCATCTCCAGCTTTGTCCAGTTTGTGTAAAGGTTCTTTTCATATGTTAATGATGGGGTATTGTGTTTTACGGTTGTAATGGTGGTTCATCTATATTTAAAATATAGCTAACCCTATTTTATTTGCAAGTGTTTGAAGCTTTTTAATATTGCTATCAGTATATGTTAATCTTGTTGTTTGTAGTAGTGTCTATTACATACAGTTATGTAAAAAATATAGGATACTGTCCCTTGAATGCAAATGTTGTTTTTTTTGTATCATGTATGAGATCCACATAGTTTAATCTTCAAATATATTTTTGTTAGCATATTTCACCCCCCCACTCCTAAAAGGACTTTAAACCATATTCATTGTTAAAATATAAATAGTTACAATAAAATATTAACACAATAATGTCTCTTAAAGAAAATAGACTTTATTTAACACGTCAATATAAATGTGATTTTCAAATATTTTTTTTGACAAAGTACATGTAGATATAGCAACAAGCTTAAAATGTGTTAGCATATGTAATGTTGTTAAAGGGACAGTTTCGAAAAAAAATATTTTTACATTATTCGAAAAGTCAATTCTGTAATAACAAGGATATCAAATGTTTCTCAACAATTGAACATTTGCTATCTAAATTTGCTATCTAAACCTATGAGGTTGGTGTGCTCATTTCTTAAATCTTGAAGAGTGCTTGTAATCATTATACAATTTGAGCACTAGAGGGCATTTGGATAGCATTTGTATATGTAAAATCTTGTGCTCATACAGCATATTATTGACCATGTATTGATCATTGATATCTAAAATGTTGTTATGTCAGAACAACAAATAAGTGGTCATTTTTCATAGTCATAGATACAAGGGTAAGCACATAAGTCACACATGTATTTCTCCATGTTTTGTTGTTTCAAACTTTATAATGCGTAATACAGTGTTTTCTTTGTAATCAATAATTTTCTGACTGTCCCTTTAAGCTGTGTTATTGGCATTCAAACAGTAATATGCCATCATGGATAATTGTTATGGTAATTTAGTTAGCGATTCGGGAAACAGTTTGGACATCACATCACAGAAACCAATCAATATCATGAACAAGGATAGGTATGTGATGATGTGGTTTTCACACACTTATAACCCACACTCTGCAAAGAATCTTCCTCCATGGACCCGGTCCCATAGAAGTCGATTATATACAGAGTGTGGTCCACAAGTGTATGAAAACCACATCATCACATACCTATCCATTACACAAAAAACAAAATTTAAGATGGAAAAAAAAACTTACTTCCTCTTCCTTCCCCTCTTCCCACGGGGCTGAGGCTCTGGGAGAGGCAACTGCCGACTCCGAAGAGTCCTCCTTGGAGCTGTTGTGGGAGGAGTGGAAGGAAGAGTACTGGGACGACCAAGGTGAGGAGTAGATGGCTGAGGAGGAGGAGAAGATGGCTGAGGAGGAGGAGGAGAAGATGGCTGAGGAGGAGGAGGAGTAGATGGCTGAGGAGGAGGATGAGATGGGCCGGCAGGAGGAGATGGCCCAGCAGCAAGAGGCCCAGCAACAAGAGGCCCAGCAACAGGAGGTAGACCAGCATGCGCCTCCCGGAAAAATGTGAACATTTCCTGATGAAGATTGAACATTCTTGTTTGTCCTTCTTGTATTGTATTCAGTATACTGATTATTTCGTTTTGGCCTTGAATTATTTGATTCTGCCCATCAAGTATTCTGCGTCGTCCTTCTATGTTTTCTATCCGGGAGGTACGCATCTGGTCTATGTACTCCAGTAGAACCCGCACCTCCGCTATTTCTTCTTGTTGTGCCTGTTGAACCCGTGCACGGCGGGGTGCCCGTGCACGGCGGAGTGCGGGTCTTTGAGGGACCTCGGGTTCCGCGGCTTCAGCGGCATCCTCCTGTGCTTCCGGGGCCTCTTGATCATCTCCCGTGCGCTGTTCGTCACGGGGGGCCTCTTCCCTCCGAAGTGGGAATTCCTCACCACCACTCTCATCCCGGGGAGATGCAGGAGGCTGTGCTGCCTCGTCCCCAGACTCTGTATATTAAAAAAAAAATAAAAAAAGAAATGTATATATTAGCATATTTGCAAATAAAGGTTTAAATGACTTAGCTTACGATACAATTACAAATGCAGAATCATTAATTCACTTTGAAATCTAACAAACAATCAATACGATTTCCGCTTTTTCTAAACAGTGTTTGTGATATCTGGTCAATGTGAATGTTTTTGCGTTTGTTTTCAGTCTGTTTAAATGCACACCTAACCTATAGCCTAGATACTGATGTAACCGCTAAGTAATAGAATGCGTGTAAACAGCGTAATAGCATTAATCTGATCCTTAACACATGAAACCCAATGTTTTATCTTTCATGATTTATAAGCATACATTTAGTATCAACTTTCGAATGTACTTTTGTTATCTAATTAGCTTCATTCTCTGGATATTCTTTGCTGAAAAGCATATCTAAATATGTTTATAAGATTCTGATTGTTAGCTGAATATAGCTGCCTCCTGTGATTGTTTCACCGTGTGCATGGCTATTTCTTCATTAAAATATATCTCAAGAATGAATCAAATTAGGTAATATAAGTACATTTGAATGTTTTGTCAAATTGTATTCGCTACCTCAATCATGAAAGTAAATGTTTGCGTATAGTGTCCATTGAAATACATTCGTATGTGAAATTATTG
Source organism: Bombina bombina (assembly GCF_027579735.1). Classification (NCBI taxonomy): domain Eukaryota; kingdom Metazoa; phylum Chordata; class Amphibia; order Anura; family Bombinatoridae; genus Bombina; species Bombina bombina. The sequence continues at coordinate 40,564,993 of NC_069501.1, forward strand.
TTAAATGAGCTTACCGTCAGATGAGAGTGGCAGGTTCCCGGTATCGATTCCTCCGATACCGACTACTTCCACCTCGGAGATGCTGGGCCGCAACATTTCCTCCCATCTGCAGTACTCCATTTCAAGGGCAGGGCCGCCACCGGTCCCTGCGGCATGTCGGGCCTCCAGGCTTAACTTTTTTTTAAGTTCAAGTTTACAGTCCCGGTACCGATGTTTGATGGAATCCATATCCCTGTTCCGGCAACCCACTGCATTGACTGCATTCCGAATCTCGTTCCAGAGCCTCCTCCTGTCAGTCGGGGTAGTCTTCTGGTGCTGCAGCATCCTATACCTGGCCATATAGGCCTCTACGAGGGCCTCCTTCTCCTCCATCGTAAACCTCGCCTCCCTAGTCGCCTTGGCCTTCCCCTGTGACGATGCCCTCTGTTTCCCGGACTGTGAAGCCCTACTCTGACCGCCACTGGGCCCAGCCACTTGGTCATCTTGAACCAAGTGGCTGGGTCCACCCACCGCTTCCACCCCCGCTTCCTGCCCCCCTTCCTGCCCCCCTTCCTGCCCTGTTCCTCTCCCCCTCCCTCTACTCCCCCCTCTACCTGTCCCCTGCCTGGCCTCCATCTCCTCCCTAAACTAAACCCCAAATAATCAAAAAAAATTGAGTGTGATGAAATGAAAGGGGGTCAAAATAAAGAACTAAAAAGACAAAAAAGGTGCTTAAAGTGTGAGGGATGTAAAAAAAAACAAAGAGGGTAAGGAGTATTTAAATAAACGAAAAGAATAAGACTAAAAGGAGGATATGTAAACTAAATGTAACTAGGGGATGGGTATGGGATGGGTATGGGGTATGGGATAACAGTAAATGGGATGAAAGGGAATGGGACTACAAGGAATGGGGTATGGAGTGTAGTATGAGGGGGTAGGGGGTATGGAGTGTATGTAGTGTTATTGATAAGTGTATGTATGTATTGAATGTGTTTGCGTGTAAATGTGTTAAGTGTACAGATAAATCACTCGCTCGCTAACTAACACTACTTCTAATTCTCAATAACAAACACTCCCACTAACGCTCACTAACTACCACTAACTGACGCTCACACTAACAACTATCACTAATAACTCCCACTAACTCACTCACGCTCCCACTAACAGACTCTCTCCCACTCCCGCTACCTCCCACTAACTCACTCACTCTCTCACGCTAACACTACCAACTGACTATCTCACGCTAACACTACCAACTGACTCTCTCACGCTAACACTACCAACTGACTCTCTCACACTAACACTAACTCACTCTCAAATAATCGCAAAATCTCTATTCTTAACTCTCCAAAGACCCACCAGCAACACAGTCAAAGAAGCCCTGCTTGTGTGGTGCTTATATACCCTGTGTAAATGTTTAATGATGTCCCAATTTCCATTGTAATTAGTGTTCAGGTGTGCTTTATTAGCAATTAATATTATTGCAATGTGTATTAGGTGTGTTAATTTGCGCATGCTCATTTTGAGTTGGTATTTGTGGAATGTGTAGAATGCGATGATGTCATAGTGGTCGTTTTCTCTAACATTGTCCAATAGTATTCTTTTTAAATGTGAATTTGCGATGGTGTGTTCTTCGTGAAGTGTTGTATATGTATGTTTTTCATAATATATAATGATATTGAATGCGATTTTTTTTTTTGTGTATGTATATATTTTTTAATCCTTGTTGTTATTGTGCGATTTTCCGCATCTTAAAGTATATGCGTATTCCCCGTATAAATAGTATTAAAACTTCCCCCGCTTGTGAATGTGTAATGCTTGTGTGCTTTGTTGATTGATTGATGTTGTGACATTTGCGGCGTGTTATTGTTGTGCATGATGTGGTATGCGTCATATGACCGAGCTGTGCGTATTTCTCGCGAGATCGAGTGTTAGGTGAAAAAAGCTATTTTTTGCCTTTCCCATTGTTCTCTATGGGAGACTGTCTAACGCGGGCAGGATTACGCGTGTGACATACACGCGTTAGGAGCATCGTTAGATGGTCTTATATTAACTCTAAATACCGGAGTCAAACAATGCCGTGCGTTAGACATAAAACACGCGTGGCGTTAACAGCCCATCTACCGCCGAACTCTAAATCTAGCCGTTAGCCTTGTACCACATACTCATGTGTCGCTCCCTTCTCTGCTCAATCAGCAGGACCTTCTCTGTCTATTACACTGCGGGAATCTCCTATAACACATGGTCATTACCTTCATATAAAGAGCAGTTGTACAGTGACTTGTTAGTCCCTATAGCTTTATACCGACTGCTATAGCCCCTGGTACCTACATGTTATATAATACAGTCTATAGATGGTCATTACCTTCATATAAAGAGCAGTTGTACGAACAGTGACTTGTTAGTCCCTATAGCTTTATAAAGACTGCTATAGCCACCTGGTACCTACATGTTATATACAGTCTATAGCTGGTCATTACCTTCATATAAAGAGCAGTTGTACAGTGACTTGTTAGTCCCTATAGCTTTATACCGACTGCTATAGCTCCCTGGTACCTACATGTTATATACAGCCTATAGATGGTCATTACCTTTATATAAAGAGCAGTTGTACAGTGACTTGTTAGTCCCTATAGCTTTATACCGGCTGCTATAGTTCCCTGGTACCTACATGTTATATAATACAGTCTATAGATGGTCATTACCTTCATATAAAGAGCAGTTGTACAGTGGCTTGTTAGTCCCTATAGCTTTATACCGACTGCTATAGCCCCCTGGTACCTACATGATATATAATACAGTCTATAGATGGTCATTACCTTTATATAAAGAGCAGTTGTACAGTGACTTGTTAGTCCCTATAGCTTTATACCGACTGCTATAGCTCCCTGGTACCTACATGATATATACAGTCTATAGATGGTCATTACCTTTATATAACGAGCAGTTGTACAGTGACTTGTTAGTTCCTATAGCTTTATACCGACTGCTATAGCTCCCTGGTACCTACATGTTATATACAGTCTATAGATGGTCATTACCTTTATATAAAGAGCAGTTGTACAGTGACCTGTTAGTCCCTATAGCTTTATACCGGCTGCTATAGCCCCCTGGTACCTACATGTTATATAATACAGTCTATAGATAGTCATTACCTTTATATAAAGAGCAGTTGTACAGTAACTTGTTAGTCCCTAGCTTTATACCGACTGCTATAGCCCCTGGTACCTACATGTTATATACAGTCTATAGATGGTCATTACCTTTATATAAAGAGCAGTTGTACAGTGACTTACTAGTCCCTATTGCTTTATACCGGCTGCTATAGCCACCTGGTACCTACATGTTATATACAGTCTATAGATGGTCATTACCTTTATATAAAGAGCAGTTCTACAGTGGCTTGTTAGTCCCTATAGCTTTATACCGACTGCTATAGCTCCCAGGCACCTACATGTTATATAATACAGTCTATAGATGGTTATTACCTTCATATAAAGAGCAGTTGTACAGTGACTTGTTAGTCCCTATAGCTTTATACCGGCTGCTATAGCTCCCTGGTACCTACATGTTATATAATACAGTCTATAGATAGTCATTACCTTTATATAAAGAGCAGTTGTACAGTGACTTGTTAGTCCCTATAGCTTTATACCGGCTGCTATAGCTCCCAGGTACTTACATGTTATATACAGTCTATAGATGGTCATTACCTTTATATAAAGAGCAGTTGTACAGTGACTTGTTAGTCCCTATAGTTTTATACTCACCGCTATAGCTCCCTGGTACCTATATGTTATATACAGTCTATAGATGGTCATTACCTTCATGTAAAGAGCAGTTGTACAGTGACTTGTTAGTCCCTATAGCTTTATACCGGCTGCTATAGCTCCCTGGTACCTACATGTTATATAATACAGTCTATAGATGGTCATTACCTTTATATAAAGAGCAGTTGTACAGTGACTTGCTAGTCCCTATTGCTTTATACCGGCTGTTATAGTCACCTGGTACCTACATGATATATACATTCTATAGATGGTCATTACCTTCAGATAAAGAGCAGTTGTACAGTGACTTTTTAGTCCCTATAGCTTTATACCGGCTGCTATAGCTCCCTGGTACCTACATGTTATATACAATCTATAGATGGTCATTACCTTTATATAAAGAGCAGTTGTACAGTGACTTGTTAGTCCCTATAGCTTTATACCGGCTGCTATAGCTCCCTGGTACCTACATGTTATATACAGTCTATAGATAGTCATTACCTTTATATAAAGAGCAGTTGTACAGTGGCTGGTTAGTCCCTATAGCTTTATACCGACTGCTATAGCTCCCAGGCACCTACATGTTATATAATACAGTCTATAGATGGTCATTACCTTTTTATAAATAGCAGTTGTACAATGACTTGTTAGTCCCTATGGCTTTATACCAGCTGCTATACCTCCCAGGTACCTACATGTTAAATACAGTCTATAGATGGTCATTACCTTCATATAAAGAGCAGTTGTACAGTGACTTATTAGTCCCTATAGCTTTATACCGGCTGCTATAGCCCCTGGTACCTATATGTTATATACAGTCTATAGATGGTCATTACCTTTATATAAAGAGCAGCTGCACAGTGACTTATTAGTCCCTATAGCTTTATACCAGCTGCTATAGTTACCTGGTACCTACATGTTATATACAGTCTATAGATGGTCATTACCTTTATATAAAGAGCAGTTGTACAGTGACTTATTAGTCCCTATAGCTTTATACCAGCTGCTATAGTTCCCTGGTACCTACATGTTATATACAGTCTATAGATGGTCATTACCTTTATATAAAGAGCAGCTGTACAGTGACTTGTTAGTCCCTATAGCTTTATACTGGCTGCTATAGCTCCCTGGTACCTGCATGTTATATAATACAGTCTATAGATAGTCATTACCTTTATATAAAGAGCAGTTGTACAGTGACTTGTTAGTCCCTATAGCTTTATACCGGCTGCTATAGCTCCCAGGTACCTACATGTTATATACAGTCTATAAATGGTCATTACCTTTATATACAGAGCAGTTGTACAGTGACTTGTTAGTCCCTATAGTTTTAAACTGACCGCTATAGCTCCCTGGTACCTATATGTTATATACAGTCTATAGATGGTCATTACCTTCATATAAAGAGCAGTTGTACAGTGACTTGTTAGTCCCTATAGCTTTATACCGGCTGCTATAGTCACCTGGTACCTACATGATATATACAGTCTATAGATCGTTGTTACAGAAGCATTAGTTATTTTGTTGTGAAGAAACTTATTTCCCAGCAGCAATGCCTGAACCAGCCAAGCCAGCGCCTAAGAAGGGCTCCAAGAAAACTGTAACAAGTATCATTTCATAAAGGGTTAACTCTGTTCAGTTTTGAGAAAACTATTTTCTGAGGCAGGTTTCCTAGCATATTGTGTACTGTAATTAAGTTTGTGATAAGCATTCACTGCTAGGTGATAAGAAGGACTCAATTGTTTTCTTGTGTGTACTTGTTATCTGCGGTGGCCTGTCCAAGGGCTTTGTCTAAATGTGTGATGGGGGATTTTATGCTTCCCCCCCTGGGAGTGCCCTGTGTGCATGTAACCTAAATAAAAAGCAGGCTGGGCATCCCAGTCCTCAGTTCTTGGTTGTCCCTCAATCGCAGCGTTGACTCGTTTTTGTGGGCAGAAGGGTATCCTAGCTGTACTACAGCTAAGGGGGATTATTCTACATTTGCGAGACTCATATAGAATACTATGGAAAGCAGTTTCTCCCCTCTTCAGCAATAGGAATCCAGGCTACTAAGCGGTCCATCTCTCAGCGAGACTAAGGGTAACCGTAACATTTGGCGGCAGCGGTGGGATTTTTCCTGGATTTCCTAGGAGAGGTACAGAACGGATGGAGAGCGCTTACGAAAAATTGAAGCGTACAACCCTAAAGGATTTACTTGAAAGCAGAGGGGGGTACGCCAGCAACCGGCCGAGGAGAGAGCTGATCGCAGAATTGACCGAACTGGATCAGAGCTTCACAATGGCGGAAACACCGACCACGATTAGTGACGAAAAAACCAGGATTGTTCGGGAGAGGCTCTCACTGTACGGGCCGAACCCCTCCATGGAATTGGTACAGCAGTTGATGGCGGAAGCGGACAAGGATATACGAGAGACTCGAGCCCACGAACTCAACCTAGCGAACGCACACCGCAATGCTGAAGCCCCGCAGGTAATCATCCCTGTCGAAAATGCTGGGAGGCCCAAGATACCCTATGCGGCATTTCGACCCTTCCTAGAGAGCGAGACAGGGATTGATGAATATTTGGCGGACTTCGAAAGGCAATGTGCCCTGCACCAGATTCCCAACAGGGAGTGGCCCACGATATTGTCTGGGAAACTATCCGGGCGAGCCCTGGAAGCCTTTCGTACTCTGGGTGCTGAGGAAGTGACACAGTATGAGCTAGTTAAGGAGACACTGTTGCGACGGTACGCAGTAACTCCGGACGCGTATCGCCGACAGTTTCGGGGCACGAAAAAGAAGCCTAACGATACCCATATGGAATGGGCGCACCGAATGCGGAGAGCGGCAAATCACTGGATGAGCGGAAGTAAAGCGGTGACTGGTGAGGAAATTTTACAATTGTTTCTCTTAGAACATTTTTATAATGGCATGGAACAGCAAGGGAAGGAATGGCTGCGAGACAGGCGACCTTCTACCTTAGAAGAAGCAGCCAAATTGGCCGATGAACATTATGACTCCCGTCTTCACGAACCCAGAGAGGTTTACCGTGCACCCCCTCGTGCTGAATTCCGAGCCCCGGTGCCCGCAGGGCCCGCCCGACACTCAGGACCACCCAATAACAGCTCTGAGCGTCCCAGACCGACTTGCCACCGATGCAAGCAACCAGGGCATTTCATGGCTAGCTGCCCCCTTAATACGCACCAGACACCCAGGAATTACAATTACCCCTCTGGGGCATATCGTCCGGCCCGGACCCTCTGTGTTAACCAAGAGGCCCCTATGGAGGAATATTTGGGGCCGCTTCACGAGGCGGACCCTGTATATGCTGCCTCAGATAACCGCCAGCACCATCGGCAGAAGGTATGGCTCGAGGGGCGATCTACCGAGGGATTGAGAGACACAGGGGCTACTATCACGCTGGTACAGAGTCATTTGGTGCCGGAGCACAAGCGATCTGGACAGACTGTGGCCGTTAGAGTGGCGGGGGGGGATGTGTACAAAATTCCAACAGCTAAAGTGCATCTTGATTGGGGAGCGGGAAAGGGGGCTGTGAACGTGGGCATAATGGATAATTTACCTGCCGAAGTACTACTGGGCAATGATTTGGGCCCCATGACTTCTGCCTATGCTCCAGTATGCAACAACGAGGCGGACCCAGTGACTACACGGGCCCAAGCCCGGACGGAGCGAGAACTCTCACCAGTGCGGGAGACACAGGTAAGACCTACCCCGACATTGCCTGACATGTTAGGCCCCATACCCTGGGACACCCCAGATGCTTTCGAGAGAGAGTCTAAGACTGACCCGACCTTACAAATGTACCGGGAACGAGCAGAGACCGGAGGGGGCGGGGCAGATAATGAAACATTCTTATGGGAAAAAGGGAAACTATACCGCTGGACAGAGAAAAGGGGACAGCGTAGGCGACAGCTGGTAGTGCCCCACAAATACCGTCAAGAAATCCTCAAGATAGGCCATGACATCCCCTTAGCAGGCCACCTAGCTGTAACCCGTACCCTACACCGCATTACTCACACGTTCTTTTGGCCAGGGGTACACGCTGACGTTAGAACTTACTGTAACACCTGCGATGTGTGTCAACGAGTAGGAAGGCGAGGCGATCACCCTAAAGCCCATCTAGTAAATATGCCCATTGTAGAGGAACCCTTCAGCCGGGTTGCTATTGACCTAGTGGGACCACTGGCTACCCCTAGTCCCTCCGGTAAGCGCTACATTCTTACCGTAGTGGACTACGCTACCAGGTACCCAGAGGCTGTCGCCCTATCCAACATACAAGCGGATACGGTAGCGAATGCACTAGTACAGGTGTTCTCCCGGGTAGGATTTCCAAAAGAAATCCTATCCGACCGAGGCACGCAATTTACGGCTGAATTGACCCAACAACTCTGGCAGGTTTGCAAAATTAAGTCCCTCCTGAGCTCCCCATACCACCCCCAGACGAACGGGCTGTGTGAGAGGTTCAATGGGACCCTCAAGCAAATGCTCAAGACGTTCACTCAGGAATACAGAGACTGGGAACGCTTCCTGCCGCACCTCCTTTTTGCTTATCGGGAGGTGCCCCAGGAAACGACAGGGTTCTCTCCCTTCGAGTTGCTCTACGGAAGAAAGGTACGGGGACCCCTAAACCTGATCCGGGAGCACTGGGAGGGAGAGATGGAGACTGACGGTGTCCCCATTGTGCCATACGTGCTGGAACTCAGGGACCGAATGGAGCAATTAGCCAAATCCGTGCGGGCTAATCTCCAGTCGGCCCAGAGAAGACAGAAAGTATGGTACGATCGGGGGGCCCGAAAGAGAATCTTTACCATAGGACAAAAGGTGTTAGTACTTAAGCCGGTGAAGACAGACAAATTGCAGGCGTCCTGGCAGGGCCCCTACCAGATCGTAGAGAAAAGGGGAGACACCACTTATGTGATAGCTAGCTGCCACGACAACAATCTTAGAAAGACATTCCATGTAAACATGCTCAAGGAATATTTTGAGCGACCAGAGAACGTGACGGCCGTATGTTGTTCCCCTCAGGAAGGCCCCGACAGTCTACCCATTCCAGACCTATTAGAAAAGAGTCTCCCCACAGGTATAGTGGCTCAGGTTCAGATAGGAGACCGACTTAGCCCCACTGAAAGGGAGCAGCTCAACCAACTCCTACAGTCCAAACACCTCACCTTCTCCCCGAAGCCAGGGTACACTACTTTAACCACCCACCAGGTAGATACTCCGGGACAAGCTCCCTTGCGCCAGGCTCCGTACCGAATCCCCGAAGCAGTTAGGATAGGAATGAAGAAGGAGATCGATGAGATGCTCCAACTCAGGGTAATTGAGCCCTCCGATAGTCCCTGGGCCTCCCCAGTTGTCTTGGTGCCCAAGAAAGATGGGACCACCCGGTTCTGCGTAGACTATCGGAGGCTCAATGAAAAGACCGTGACGGACGCTTACCCTATGCCCAGGGTAGACGAGCTACTCGATCGTATAGCCAGGGGAAATTACCTGACCACTATTGACCTCTGCAAAGGTTACTGGCAGATTCCCCTGGCCCCGGAGGCTATCCCCAAGTCGGCATTCGTCACCCCATTCGGCTTATATCAGTTTAGGGTAATGCCGTTTGGGATGAAGAATGCCCCAGCTACATTCCAGCGCTTGGTGGATAGGCTCCTGGATGGCTTCCAGAGTTTTGCTTGCGCCTACCTGGACGACATAGCGATCCACAGTGAGTCATGGGAGGACCACTTAGCTCACATAGGAATGGTTCTGGATCAGATCCGGGCTGCTGGCCTGACTCTGAAGCCAGAAAAATGCCACTTTGGGATGGCCGAGGTACAGTACCTGGGTCACCGGGTGGGGTGTGGAAAGCAGCGACCAGAGCCGGCCAAGATAGAAGCTGTCGCCAATTGGCCCACCCCCATCACTAAGACTCAGGTCCTAGCCTTCCTGGGCACGGCAGGGTACTATAGACGGTTCGTACCAGACTACAGCACACTTGCCAAACCCCTGACTGACTTGACCAAGAAGAACTTACCTCGACAGGTCCTGTGGTCTCCCCACTGTGAAACGGCTTTCCAGGCTCTCAAAAATGCTCTAATTAACGCTCCTGTCTTGGCGGCTCCAGCCCTTAACAAACGTTTTATCGTCCACACAGATGCTTCCATGTTCGGGCTGGGAGCCGTCCTCAGCCAAGTAGGCGAAGATGGAGGGGAGCATCCAGTTGCCTACATCAGCCGGAAGCTCCTGCCCCGCGAAGTCAGCTATGCAGCAGTCGAAAAGGAGTGTTTGGCTTTGGTGTGGGCATTAAAGAAATTGACTCCCTATTTATATGGGCAGGAGTTCACTCTGGTCACCGACCATAACCCGTTGGTGTGGCTGAACCGGGTCTCTGGAGATAATGGCAGGCTATTACGTTGGAGTTTATCGTTGCAACCCTTCAATTTCACCATTACTTACAGACCTGGGAAACAGAATGGCAACGCCGACGGGTTGTCCAGACAAACCGACCTCAGCCCCGCATAACCAGCGGTCTGGACAGCCTTAGTCTGCCCCGAAAAGGGGTCAGACCGTGTCTGCCAGAGTGTTCCACAGAAAGGGAGCACTGTTACAGAAGCATTAGTTATTTTGTTGTGAAGAAACTTATTTCCCAGCAGCAATGCCTGAACCAGCCAAGCCAGCGCCTAAGAAGGGCTCCAAGAAAACTGTAACAAGTATCATTTCATAAAGGGTTAACTCTGTTCAGTTTTGAGAAAACTATTTTCTGAGGCAGGTTTCCTAGCATATTGTGTACTGTAATTAAGTTTGTGATAAGCATTCACTGCTAGGTGATAAGAAGGACTCAATTGTTTTCTTGTGTGTACTTGTTATCTGCGGTGGCCTGTCCAAGGGCTTTGTCTAAATGTGTGATGGGGGATTTTATGCTTCCCCCCCTGGGAGTGCCCTGTGTGCATGTAACCTAAATAAAAAGCAGGCTGGGCATCCCAGTCCTCAGTTCTTGGTTGTCCCTCAATCGCAGCGTTGACTCGTTTTTGTGGGCAGAAGGGTATCCTAGCTGTACTACAGCTAAGGGGGATTATTCTACATTTGCGAGACTCATATAGAATACTATGGAAAGCAGTTTCTCCCCTCTTCAGCAATAGGAATCCAGGCTACTAAGCGGTCCATCTCTCAGCGAGACTAAGGGTAACCGTAACAATCGTCATTACCTTCATATAAAGAGCAGTGGTACAGTGACTTGTTAGTCCCTATAGCTTTATACCTGCTGCTATAGCTCCCTGGTACCTACATGTTATATACAATCTATAGATGGTCATTACCTTTATATAAAGAGCAGTTGTACAGTGACTTGTTAGTCCCTATAGCTTTATACCGGCTGCTATAGCTCCCTGGTACCTACATGTTATATACAGTCTATAGATGGTCATTACCTTTATATAAAGAGCAGTTGTACAGTGGCTTGTTAGTCCCTATAGCTTTATACCGACTGCTATAGCTCCCAGGCACCTACATGTTATATAATACAGTCTATAGATGGTTATTACCTTTATATAAAGAGCAGTTGTACAGTGACTTGTTAGTCCCTATAGCTTTATACCGGCTGCTATAGCTCCCAGGTACCTACATGTTAAATACAGTCTATAGATGGTCATTACCTTCATATAAAGAGCAGTTGTACAGTGACTTGTTAGTCCCTATAGCTTTATACCGGCTGCTATAGCCCCCTGGTACCTACATGTTATATACAGTCTATAGATGGTAATTACCTTTATATAAAGAGCAGTTGTACAGTGACTTGCTAGTCCCTATAGCTTTATACCGGCTGCTATAGCTCCCAGGTACCTACATGTTAAATACAGTCTATAGATGGTCATTACCTTCATATAAAGAGAAGTTGTACAGTGACTTGTTAGTCCCTATAGGTTTATACCGGCTGCTATAGCTCCCAGGTACCTACATGTTATATAATACAGTCTATAGATGGTCATTACCTTTATATAAAGAGCAGTTGTACAGTGACTTGTTAGTCCCTATAGGTTTATACCGGCTGCTATAGCCACCTGGTACCTACATGATATATAATACAGTCTATAGATGGTCATTACCTTTATATAAAGAGCAGTTGTACAGTGACTTATTAGTCCCTATAGCTTTATACCGGCTGCTATAGTTCCCTGGTACCTACATGTTATATACAGTATATAGATGGTCATTTCCTTTATATAAAGAGCAGTTGTACAGTGACTTGTTAGTCCCTATAGTTTTATACTCACCGCTATAGCTCCCTGGTACCTATATGTTATATACAGTCTATAGATGGTCATTACCTTCATATAAAGAGCAGTTGTACAGTGACTTGTTAGTCCCTATAGCTTTATACCGGCTGCTATAGCTCCCTGGTACCTACATGTTATATAATACAGTCTATAGATGGTCATTACCTTTATATAAAGAGTAGTTGTACAGTGACTTGTTAGTCCCTATAGCTTTATACCGACTGCTATAGCTCCCTGGTACCTACATGTTATATACAGCCTATAGATGGTCATTACCTTTATATAAAGAGCAGTTGTACAGTGACTTGCTAGTCCCTATTGCTTTATACCGGCTGCTATAGCCACCTGGTACCTACATGATATATAATACAGTCTATAGGTGGTCATTACCTTAATATAAAGAGCAGTTGTACAGTGGCTTGTTAGTCCCTATAGCTTTATACCTACTGCTATAGCTCCCAGGCACCTACATGTTATATAATACAGTCTATAGATGGTCATTACCTTTTTATAAATAGCAGTTGTACAATGACTTGTTAGTCCCTATGGCTTTATACCAGCTGCTATACCTCCCAGGTACCTACATGTTAAATACAGTCTATAGATGGTCATTACCTTCATATAAAGAGCAGTTGTACAGTGACTTATTAGTCCCTATAGCTTTATACCGGCTGCTATAGCCCCTGGTACCTATATGTTATATACAGTCTATAGATGGTCATTACCTTTATATAAAGAGCAGCTGCACAGTGACTTATTAGTCCCTATAGCTTTATACCAGCTGCTATAGTTACCTGGTACCTACATGTTATATACAGTCTATAGATGGTCATTACCTTTATATAAAGAGCAGTTGTACAGTGACTTATTAGTCCCTATAGCTTTATACCAGCTGCTATAGTTCCCTGGTACCTACATGTTATATACAGTCTATAGATGGTCATTACCTTTATATAAAGAGCAGCTGTACAGTGACTTGTTAGTCCCTATAGCTTTATACTGGCTGCTATAGCTCCCTGGTACCTGCATGTTATATAATACAGTCTATAGATAGTCATTACCTTTATATAAAGAGCAGTTGTACAGTGACTTGTTAGTCCCTATAGCTTTATACCGGCTGCTATAGCTCCCAGGTACCTACATGTTATATACAGTCTATAAATGGTCATTACCTTTATATACAGAGCAGTTGTACAGTGACTTGTTAGTCCCTATAGTTTTAAACTGACCGCTATAGCTCCCTGGTACCTATATGTTATATACAGTCTATAGATGGTCATTACCTTCATATAAAGAGCAGTTGTACAGTGACTTGTTAGTCCCTATAGCTTTATACCGGCTGCTATAGTCACCTGGTACCTACATGATATATACAGTCTATAGATCGTCATTACCTTCATATAAAGAGCAGTGGTACAGTGACTTGTTAGTCCCTATAGCTTTATACCTGCTGCTATAGCTCCCTGGTACCTACATGTTATATACAATCTATAGATGGTCATTACCTTTATATAAAGAGCAGTTGTACAGTGACTTGTTAGTCCCTATAGCTTTATACCGGCTGCTATAGCTCCCTGGTACCTACATGTTATATACAGTCTATAGATGGTCATTACCTTTATATAAAGAGCAGTTGTACAGTGGCTTGTTAGTCCCTATAGCTTTATACCGACTGCTATAGCTCCCAGGCACCTACATGTTATATAATACAGTCTATAGATGGTTATTACCTTTATATAAAGAGCAGTTGTACAGTGACTTGTTAGTCCCTATAGCTTTATACCGGCTGCTATAGCTCCCAGGTACCTACATGTTAAATACAGTCTATAGATGGTCATTACCTTCATATAAAGAGCAGTTGTACAGTGACTTGTTAGTCCCTATAGCTTTATACCGGCTGCTATAGCCCCCTGGTACCTACATGTTATATACAGTCTATAGATGGTAATTACCTTTATATAAAGAGCAGTTGTACAGTGACTTATTAGTCCCTATAGGTTTATACCGGCTGCTATAGCCACCTGGTACCTACATGATATATAATACAGTCTATAGATGGTCATTACCTTTATATAAAGAGCAGTTGTACAGTGACTTATTAGTCCCTATAGCTTTATACCGGCTGCTATAGTTCCCTGGTACCTACATGTTATATACAGTCTATAGATGGTCATTTCCTTTATATAAAGAGCAGTTGTACAGTGACTTGTTAGTCCCTATAGTTTTATACTCACCGCTATAGCTCCCTGGTACCTATATGTTATATACAGTCTATAGATGGTCATTACCTTTATATAAAGAGCAGTTGTACAGTGACTAGTTAGTCCCTATAGCTTTATACCGACTGCTATAGCTCCCTGGTACCTACATGTTATATACAGCCTATAGATGGTCATTACCTTTATATAAAGAGCAGTTGTACAGTGACTTGCTAGTCCCTATAGCTTTATAACGGCTGCTATGGCTCCCTGGTACCTACATGTTATATAATACAGTCTATAGATGGTCATTACCTTTATATAAAGAGCAGTTGTACAGTGACTTGTTAGTCCCTATAGTTTTATACCGGCTGCTATAGCTCCCAGGTACGTACATGTTATATACAGTCTATAGATGGTCATTACCATTATATAAAGAGCAGTTGTACAGTGACTTGTTAGTCCCTATAGTTTTATACTCACCGCTATAGCTCCCTGGTACCTATATGTTATATACAGTCTATAGATGGTCATTACCTTTATATAAAGAGCAGTTGTACAGTGACTAGTTAGTCCCTATAGCTTTATACCGACTGCTATAGCTCCCTGGTACCTACATGTTATATACAGCCTATAGATGGTCATTACCTTTATATAAAGAGCAGTTGTACAGTGACTTGCTAGTCCCTATTGCTTTATACCGGCTGCTATAGCCACCTGGTACCTACATGATATATAATACAGTCTATAGGTGGTCATTACCTTAATATAAAGAGCAGTTGTACAGTGACTTGCTAGTCCCTATAGCTTTATAACGGCTGCTATGGCTCCCTGGTACCTACATGTTATATAATACATTCTATAGATGGTCATTACCTTTATATAAAGAGCAGCTGTACAGTGACTTGTTAGTCCCTATAGCTTTATACCGGCTGCTATAGCTCCCTGGTACCTGCATGTTATATAATACAGTCTATAGATTGTCATTACCTTTATATAAAGAGCAGTTGTACAGTGACTTATTAGTCCCTATAGCTTTATACCGGCTGCTATAGCTCCCTGGTACCTGCATGTTATATAATACAGTCTATAGATAGTCATTACCTTTATATAAAGAGCAGTTGTACAGTGACTTATTAGTCCCTATAGCTTTATACCGGCTGCTATAGCTCCCAGGTACCTACATGTTATATACAGTCTATAGATTGTCATTACCTTTATATAAAGAGCAGTTGAACAGTGACTTGTTAGTCCCTATAGTTTTATACTCACCGCTATAGCTCCCTGGTACCTATATGTTATATACAGTCTATAGATGGTCATTACCTTCACATAAAGAGCAGTTGTACAGTGACTTGCTAGTCCCTATTGCTTTATACCGGCTGCTATAGTCACCTGGTACCTACATGATATATACACAGGGTTAGGCACGGACCAAGCCTGTGGTGGACATTATCCAAAATACACCAAGGTCTACATTTAGCTACCAATCAGCAAGCGCTACCCAGGTTCTGAACCAAAGATGGGCCAGCTACTAAGCTTACATTCCTGCTTTTTCAAATAAAGATACCAAGAGAATGAAGAGAAATTGATAAATAGGAGTAAATTAGAAAGTTGCTTAAAACTGCATGCTTGTCTAAATCTTAAAGAAAACAAATTGGGTTTAGTATCCCTTTAATGGAATAAAAATTTCCATCAATCTAAATGGATTATACATTTTATTGTGTATGGTGCAAGAAAGGCTAACAAAGGAAATATCACTATTTTGTTGGATTTAGGGTATAAAGAATACATTAACAATAATTGTCATAGAATGCTGGCCTCTTTGTGACCTGTTAGTTTGTGAAACCACACAAGTTTCTTAAATTTCATTATTATTAAATCTAATTATTAACTCATATAAATATGTAAACATAAAACCAGGATTTAAAAAAAAAAACGTATAGTAGTAGTTTTTAAATCAGACTATGGGGCTGATTTAACATAGTCTGGCGGACATTATACACTGTAGCGTATCATGTCTGCCAGACATTGCTGAATGCGGACAGCATACGGTGTCCGCATTCAGCATTGCACAAACAGTTCTAGTGAAAATTACAAAATCGTATTGAGTATAATGGCTATTCTCTTCAATTGAAGAAATTAAAATTGGAATACATTTATAACAACTGAGGTAAACTAGAGATGTGCAAAAACAGGACACAAGTTAAAATTACCACTATGGCTTCCTTATAATTAATCTCTAGAATATCTCAGGTCGGTGCCTGTTAAAGTGCACTGTTTTTTTATGCTTCACCTTTGCATATAAAGAAAAGCTCCAGGGACACAGTGCAACGGCAGCTTGCTTCTTGAATCTTCTGATAATAGTAGCCCCAATCCCGCAAAACATGTCGCCGCGTGTGTCAAGGAGGAGTCAGGACAAGCATTCATCTGTCCTACTCCTCCGGAGTCCCTCCCTGCTACAAAACGAGCGGCGGACACTGCAAGGGCCAGTCACGGACACCAGTGTCCGTTTACAGACACCTTGCCTATCCCTGTATATACAGTCTATAGATGGTCATTACCTTCATATAAAGAGCAGTGGTACAGTGACTTGTTAGTCCCTATAGCTTTATACCTGCTGCTATAACTCCCTGGTACCTGCATGTTATATACAATCTATAGATGGTCATTACCTTTATATAAACAGCAGTTGTACAGTGACTTGTTAGTCCCTAAAGCTTTATACCGGCTGCGATAGCCCCTGGTACCTATATGTTATATACAGTCTATAGATGGTCATTACCTTAATATAAAGAGCAGTTTACAGTGACTTGTTAGTCCCTATAGCTTTATACCGGCTGCTATAGCCCCCTGGTACCTACATTTTATATACAGTCTATAGATGGTCATTACCTTTATATAAAGAGCAGTTGTACAGTGACTTGTTAGTCCCTATAGCTTTATAACGGCTGCTATAGCTCCCAGGTACCTACATGTTATATAATACAGTCTATAGATGGTCATTACCTTTATATAAAGAGCAGTTGTACAGTGACTTGTTAGTCCCTATAGCTTTATACCGGCTGCTATAGCCCCTGGTACCTACATGGTATATAATACAGTCTATAGATGGTCATTACCTTTATATAAAGAGCAGTTGTACAGTGACTTATTAGTCCCTATAGCTTTATACCGGCTGCTATAGTTCCCTGGTACCTACATGTTATATACAGTCTATAGATGGTCATTACCTTTATATAAAGAGCAGCTGTACAGTGACTTGTTAGTCCCTATAGCTTTATACCGGCTGCTATAGCTCCCTGGTACCTACATGTTATATACAGTCTATAGATGGTCATTACCTTTATGTAAAGAGCAGTTGTACAGTGACTTGTTAGTCCCTATAGCTTTATTCTGGCTGCTATAGCCACCTGGTACCTACATGATATATACAGTCTATAGATGGTCATTACCTTTATATAAAGAGCAGTTGTACAGTGACTTGTTAGTCCCTATAGCTTTATACTGGCTGCTATAGCCCCCTGGTACCTACATGTTATATACAGTCTATAGATGGTCATTACCTTTATATAAAGAGCAGTTGTACAGTGGCTTGTTAGTCCCTATAGCTTTATATCGACTGCTATAGCTCCCAGGCACCTACATGTTATATAATACAGTCTATAGATGGTCATTACCTTTATATAAAGAGCAGTTGTACAGTGATGACTTGTTAGTCCCTATAGCTTTATACCAGCTGCTATAGCTCCCAGGTACCTACATGTTAAATACAGTCTATAGATGGTCATTACCTTCATATAAAGAGCAGTTGTACAGTGACTTGTTAGTCCCTATAGCTTTATACTGGCTGCTATAGCCCCTGGTACCTATATGTTATATACAGTCTATAGATGGTCATTACCTTAATATAAAGAGCAGTTGTACAGTGACTTGTTAGTCCCTATAGCTTTATACCAGCTGCTATAGCCCCCTGGTACCTACATGTTATATACAGTCTATAGATGGTCATTACCTTTATATAAAGAGTAGTTGTACATTGACTTGTTAGTCCCTATAGCTTTATACCGGCTGCTATAGCTCCCAGGTACCTACATGTTATATAATACAGTCTATAGATGGTCATTACCTTCATATAAAGAGCAGTCGTACAGTGACTTGTTAGTCCCTATAGGTTTATACCGGCTGCTATAGCCCCCTGGTACCTACATGTTATATACAGTCTATAGATGGTCATTAACTTTATATAATGAGCAGTTGTATAGTGACTTGTTAGTCCCTATAGCTTTATACCGGCTGCTATAGCCCCTGGTACCTACCTGTTATATAGTACAGTCTATAGATGGCCATTACCGTCATATAAAGAGCAGTTGTACAGTGACTTGTTAGTTCCTATAGGTTTATACCGGCTGCTATAGCCCCCTGGTACTTACATGATATATAATACAGTCTATAGATGGTCATTACCTTTATATAAAGAGCATTTGTACAGTGACTTATTAGTCCCTATAGCTTTATACCGGCTGCTATAGTTCCCTGGTACCTACATGTTATATACAGCCTATAGATGGTCATTACCTTTATATAAAGAGCAGTTGTACAGTGACTTGCTAGTCCCTATTGCTTTGTACCGGCTGCTATAGCCACCTGGTACCTACATGATATATAATACAGTCTATAGATGGTCATTACCTTTATATAAAGAGCAGTTGTACAGTGACTTGCTAGTCCCTATAGCTTTATACCGACTGCTATAGCCCCCTGGTACCTATATGTTATATACAGTCTATAGATGGTCATTACCCTAATATAAAGAGTAGTTACACAGTGACTTGCTAGTCCCTATTGCTTTATACCGACTGCTATAGCTCCCTGGTAGCTACATGTTATATACAGTCTATAGATGGTCATTACCTTTATATAAAGAGAAGTTGTACAGTGACGTGTTAGTCCCTATAGCTTTATACCGAATGCTATAGCCCCCTGGTACCTATATGTTATATAATACAGTCTATAGATGGTCATTACCTTTATATAAAGAGCAGTTGTACAGTGATTTGTTAGTCCCTATAGCTTTATACCGACTGCTATAGCTCCCTGGTACCTACATGTTATATACAGTCTATAGATGGTCATTACCTTTATATAAAGAGCAGTTGTACAGTGACTTGTTAGTCCCTATAGCTTTATACCGGCTGCTATAGCTCCCTGCTACCTATGTGTTATATACAGTCTATAGATGGTCATTACCTTCATATAAAAAGCAGTTGTACAGTGACTTGTTAGTCCCTATAGCTTTATACCAGCTTTATAGCTCCCTGGTACTTACATGTTATATACAGTCTATAAATGGTCATTACCTTCATATAAAGAGCAGTTGTACAGTGACTTGTTAGTCCCTATAGCTTTATTCCGGCTGCTATAGCCCCCTGGTACCTATATGTTATATACAGTCTATAGATGGTCATTACCTTTATATAAAGAGCAGTTGTACAGTGACTTGTTAGTCCATATAGCTTTATACCGGCTGCTATAGCTCTCTGGTACCTACATGTTATATACAGTCTATAGATGGTCATTACCTTTATATAAAGAGCAGTTGTACAGTGACTTGTTAGTCCCTACAGGCAGTGCAGAATTATTAGGCAAGTTGTATTTTTGAGGATTAATTTTATTATTGAACAACAACCATGTTCTCAATGAACCCAAAAAACTCATTAATATCAAAGCTGAATAGTTTTGGAAGTAGTTTTTAGTTTGTTTTTAGTTATAGCTATTTTAGAGGGATATCTGTGTGTGCAGGTGACTATTACTGTGCATAATTATTAGGCAACTTAACAAAAAACAAATATATACCCATTTCAATTATTTATTTTTACCAGTGAAACCAATATAACATCTCCACATTCACAAATATACATTTCTGACATTCAAAAACAAAACAAAAACAAATCAGTGACCCATATAGCCACCTTTCTTTGCAAGGACACTAAAAAGTCTGCCATCCATGGATTCTGTCAGTGTTTTGATCTGTTCACCATCAACATTGCGTGCAGCAGCAACCACAGCCTCCCAGACACTGTTCAGAGAGGTGTACTGTTTTCCCTCCTTGCAAATCTCACATTTGATGATGGACCACAGGTTCTCAATGGGGTTCAGATCAGGTGAACAAGGAGGCCATGTCATTAGATTTTCTTCTTTTATACCCTTTCTTGCCAGCCACGCTGTGGAGTACTTGGACGCGTGTGATGGAGCATTGTCCTGCATTAAAATCATGTTTTTCTTGAAGGATGCAGACTTCTTCCTGTACCACTGCTTGAAGAAGGTGTCTTCCAGAAACTGTCAGTAGGACTGGGAGTTGAGCTTGACTCCATCCTCAACCCAAAAAGGCCCCACAAGCTCATCTTTGATGATACCAGCCCAAACCAGTACTCCACCTCCACCTTGCTGGCGTCTGAGTCGGACTGGAGCTCTCTGCCCTTTACCAATCCAGCCACGGGCCCATCCATCTGGCCCATCAAGACTCACTCTCATTTCATCAGTCCATAAAACCTTAGAAAAATCAGTCTTGAGATATTTCTTGGCCCAGTCTTGACGTTTCAGCTTGTGTGTCTTGTTCAGTGGTGATTGTCTTTCAGCCTTTCTTACCTTGGCCATGTCTCTGAGTATTGCACACCTTGTGCTTTTGGGCACTCCAGTGATGTTGCAGCTCTGAAATATGGCCAAACTGGTGGCAAGTGGCATCTTGGCAGCTGCACGCTTGACTTTTTTCAGTTCATGGGCAGTTATTTTGCGCCTTGGTTTTTCCACACGCTTCTTGCGACCCTGTTGACTATTTTGAATGAAACGCTTGATTGTTCGATGATCACGCTTCAGAAGCTTTGCAATTTTAAGAGTGCTGCATCCCTCTGCAAGATATCTCACTATTTTTGACTTTTCTGAGCCTGTCAAGTCCTTCTTTTGACCCATTTTGCCAAAGGAAAGGAAGTTGCCTAATAATTATGCACACCTGATATAGGGTGTTGATGTCATTAGACCACACCCCTTCTCATTACAGAGATGCACATCACCTAATATGCTTAATTGGTAGTAGGCTTTCGAGCCTATACAGCTTGGAGTAAGACAACATGCATAAAGAGGATGATGTGGTCAAAATACTCATTTGCCTAATAATTCTGCACTCCCTGTATAGCTTTATAAAGGCTGCTATAGCTCCATGGTACCTACATGATATATAATACAGTCTATAGATGGTCATTACCTTTATTTAAAGAGCAGTTGTGCAGTGACTTGTTAGTCCCTATAGCTTTATACCTGCTGCTATAGCCCCCTGTACCTACATGTTATATACAGTCTATAGATTGTAATTACCTTTATATAAAGAGCAGTTGTACAGTGACTTTTTAGTCCCTATAGCTTTATTACGGCTGCTATAGCCCCCTGGTACCTATATGTTATATACAGTCTATAGATGGTCATTACCTTTATATAAAGAGCAGTTGTACAGTGACTTGTTAGTCCATATAGCTTTATACCGGCTGCTATAGCTCTCTGGTACCTACATGTTATATACAGTCTATAGATGGTCATTACCTTTATATAAAGAGCAGTTGTACAGTGACTTGTTAGTCCCTATAGCTTTATACCGACTGCTATAGCCCCCTGGTACCTATATATTATATAATACAGTCTATAGATTGTCATTACCTTTATATAAAGAGCAGTTGTACAGTGACGTGTTAGTCCCTATAGCTTTATACTGGCTGCTATAGCTCCCCAGTACCTATATGTTATATACAGTCTATAGATGGTCATTACCTTTATATAAAGAGCAGTTGTACAGTGACTCGCTAGTCCCTAGCTTTACACCGGCTGCTATAGCCCCCTGGAACCTACATGTTATATACAGTCTATAGATTGTCATTACCTTCATATAAAGAGCAGTTGTACAGTGACTTGTTAGTCCCTATAGCTTTATACCGACTGCTATAGCCCCCTGGTACCTACATGTTATATACAGTCTACAGATTGTCATTACCTTCATATAAAGAGCAGTTGTACAGTGACTTGTTAGTCCCTATAGCTTTATACCGGCTGCTATAGCCCCCTGGTACCTACATGTTATATACAGTCTATAGATGGTCATTACCTTCATATAAAGAGCAGTTGTACAGTGACTTGTTAGTCCCTATAGCTTTATATCAACTGCTATAGCTCCCTGGTACCTACATGTTATATACAGTCTATAGATGGTCATTACCTTCATATAAAGAGCAGTTGTACAGTGACTTGTTAGTCCCTATAGCTTTATATCGACTGCTATAGCTCCCTGGTACCTACATGTTATATACAGTCTATAGATGGTCATTACCTTAATATAAAGATCAGTTGTACAGTAACTTGTTAGTCCCTATAGCTTTATACCTAATGCTATAGCCCCCTGGTACCTATATGTTATATAATACAGTCTATAGATGGTCATTACCTTTATATAAAGAGCAGTTGTACAGTGACTTGTTAGTCCCTATAGCTTTATACCGACTGCTATAGCTCCCTGGTACCTACATGTTATATACAGTCTATAGATGGTCATTACCTTTATATAAAGAGCAGTTGTACAGTGACTTGCTAGTCCCCATTGCTTTATACCGGCTGCTATAGCTCCCTGCTACCTATGTGTTATATACAGTTTATAGATGGTCATTACCTTCATATAAAGAGCAGTTGTACAGTGACTTGTTAGTCCCTATAGCTTTATACCAGCTTTATAGCTCCCTGGTACTTACATGTTATATACAGTGTATAAATGGTCATTACTTTCATATAAAGAGCAGTTGTACAGTGACTTGTTAGTCCCTATAGCTTTATTCCGGCTGCTATAGCCCCCTGGTACCTATGTTATATACAGTCTATAGATGGTCATTACCTTTATATAAAGAGCAGTTGTACAGTGACTTGTTAGTCCATATAGCTTTATACCGGCTGCTATAGCTCTCTGGTACCTACATGTTATATACAGTCTATAGATGGTCATTACCTTTATATAAAGAGCAGTTGTACAGTGACTTGTTAGTCCCTATAGCTTTATACCGACTGCTATAGCCCCCTGGTACCTGCATGTTATATACAGTCTATAGATTCCCATTACCTTCATATAAAGAGCAGTTGTACAGTGACTTGTTAGTCCCTATAGCTTTATACTGGCTGCTATAGCTCCCCAGTACCTATATGTTATATACAGTCTATAGATGGTCATTACCTTTATATAAAGAGCAGTTGTACAGTGACTCGCTAGTCCCTAGCTTTACACCGGCTGCTATAGCCCCCTGGTACCTACATGTTATATACAGTCTATAGATGGTCATTACCTTTATATAAAGATCAGTTGTACAATGACTTGTTAGTCCCTATAGCTTTATAAAGGCTGCCATAGCTCCCTGGTACCTACATGATATATAATACAGTCTATAGATGGTCATTACCTTTATATAAAGAGCAGTTGTACAGTGACTTGTTAGTCCCTATAGCTTTATACCTGCTGCTATAGCCCCCTGTACCTACATGTTATATACAGTCTATAGATGGTCATTACCTTTATATAAAGAGCATTTGTACAGTGACTTATTAGTCCCTATAGCTTTATACTGGCTGCTATAGTTCCCTGGTACCTACATGTTATATACATCCTATAGATGGTCATTACCTTTATATAAAGAGCAGTTGTACAGTGACTTGCTAGTCCCTATTGCTTTATACCGGCTGCTATAGCCACCTGGTACCTACATGATATATAATACAGTCTATAGATGGTCATTACCTTTATATAAAGAGCAGTTGTACAGTGACTTGTTAGTCCCTATAGCTTTATATAGGCTGCTATAGCCCCTGGTACCTACATGTTATATACAGTCTATAGATGGTCATTACCTTTATATAAAGAGCAGTTGTACAGTGACTTGTTAGTCCCTATAGCTTTATACTGGCTGCTATAGCCCCCTGGTACCTACATGTTATATACAGTCTATGGATGGTCATTACATTTATATAAAGAGCAGTTGTACAGTGACTTGCTAGTCCCTATAGCTTTATACCGGCTGCTATAGCCCCTGGTACCTACATGTTATATACAGTCTATAGATGGTCATTACCTTTATATAAAGAGCAGTTGTACAGTGACTTGTTAGTCCCTATAGCTTTATACCGACTGCTATAGCTCCCTGGTACCTACATGTTATATACAGTCTATAGATTGTCATTACCTTAATATAAAGAGCAGTTGTACAGTGACTTGTTAGTCCCTATAGCTTTATACCAGCTGCTATAGCCCCCTGGTACCTACATGTTATATACAGTCTATAGATGGTCATTACCTTTATATAAAGAGTAGTTGTACATTGACTTGTTAGTCCCTATAGCTTTATACCGGCTGCTATAGCTCCCAGGTACCTACATGTTATATAATACAGTCTATAGATGGTCATTACCTTCATATAAAGAGCAGTTGTACAGTGACTTGTTAGTCCCTATAGGTTTATACCGGCTGCTATAGCCCCCTGGTACCTACATGTTATATACAGTCTATAGATGGTCATTAACTTTATATAATGAGCAGTTGTATAGTGACTTGTTAGTCCCTATAGCTTTATACCGGCTGCTATAGCCCCTGGTACCTACCTGTTATATAGTACAGTCTATAGATGGTCATTACCGTCATATAAAGAGCAGTTGTACAGTGACTTGTTAGTTCCTATAGGTTTATACCGGCTCCTATAGCCCCCTGGTACTTACATGATATATAATACAGTCTATAGATGGTCATTACCTTTATATAAAGAGCATTTGTACAGTGACTTATTAGTCCCTATAGCTTTATACTGGCTGCTATAGTTCCCTGGTACCTACATGTTATATACATCCTATAGATGGTCATTACCTTTATATAAAGAGCAGTTGTACAGTGACTTGCTAGTCCCTATTGCTTTATACCGGCTGCTATAGCCACCTGGTACCTACATGATATATAATACAGTCTATAGATGGTCATTACCTTTATATAAAGAGCAGTTGTACAGTGACTTGCTAGTCCCTATAGCTTTATACCGACTGCTATAGCCCCCTGGTACCTATATGTTATATACAGTCTATAGATGGTCATTACCCTAATATAAAGAGTAGTTACACAGTGACTTGCTAGTCCCTATTGCTTTATACCGACTGCTATAGCTCCCTGGTAGCTACATGTTATATACAGTCTATAGATGGTCATTACCTTTATATAAAGAGAAGTTGTACAGTGACGTGTTAGTCCCTATAGCTTTATACCGAATGCTATAGCCCCCTGGTACCTATATGTTATATAATACAGTCTATAGATGGTCATTACCTTTATATAAAGAGCAGTTGTACAGTGACTTGTTAGTCCCTATAGCTTTATACCGACTGCTATAGCTCCCTGGTACCTACATGTTATATACAGTCTATAGATGGTCATTACCTTTATATAAAGAGCAGTTGTACAGTGACTTGTTAGTCCCTATAGCTTTATACCGGCTGCTATAGCTCCCTGCTACCTATGTGTTATATACAGTCTATAGATGGTCATTACCTTCATATAAAAAGCAGTTGTACAGTGACTTGTTAGTCCCTATAGCTTTATACCAGCTTTATAGCTCCCTGGTACTTACATGTTATATACAGTCTATAAATGGTCATTACCTTCATATAAAGAGCAGTTGTACAGTGACTTGTTAGTCCCTATAGCTTTATTCCGGCTGCTATAGCCCCCTGGTACCTATATGTTATATACAGTCTATAGATGGTCATTACCTTTATATAAAGAGCAGTTGTACAGTGACTTGTTAGTCCCTATAGCTTTATACCGGCTGCTATAGCTCTCTGGTACCTACATGTTATATACAGTCTATAGATGGTCATTACCTTTATATAAAGAGCAGTTGTACAGTGACTTGTTAGTCCATATAGCTTTATACCGGCTGCTATAGCTCTCTGGTACCTACATGTTATATACAGTCTATAGATGGTCATTACCTTTATATAAAGAGCAGTTGTACAGTGACTTGTTAGTCCCTACAGGCAGTGCAGAATTATTAGGCAAGTTGTATTTTTGAGGATTAATTTTATTATTGAACAACAACCATGTTCTCAATGAACCCAAAAAACTCATTAATATCAAAGCTGAATAGTTTTGGAAGTAGTTTTTAGTTTGTTTTTAGTTATAGCTATTTTAGAGGGATATCTGTGTGTGCAGGTGACTATTACTGTGCATAATTATTAGGCAACTTAACAAAAAACAAATATATACCCATTTCAATTATTTATTTTTACCAGTGAAACCAATATAACATCTCCACATTCACAAATATACATTTCTGACATTCAAAAACAAAACAAAAACAAATCAGTGACCCATATAGCCACCTTTCTTTGCAAGGACACTCAAAAGCCTGCCATCCATGGATTCTGTCAGTGTTTTGATCTGTTCACCATCAACATTGCGTGCAGCAGCAACCACAGCCTCCCAGACACTGTTCAGAGAGGTGTACTGTTTTCCCTCCTTGTAAATCTCACATTTG
Organism: Bombina bombina; assembly: GCF_027579735.1. Classification (NCBI taxonomy): domain Eukaryota; kingdom Metazoa; phylum Chordata; class Amphibia; order Anura; family Bombinatoridae; genus Bombina; species Bombina bombina. Next base: position 40,591,791 of record NC_069501.1, read on the forward strand.
ATGATGGACCACAGGTTCTCAATGGGGTTCAGATCAGGTGAACAAGGAGGCCATGTCATTAGATTTTCTTCTTTTATACCCTTTCTTGCCAGCCACGCTGTGGAGTACTTGGACGCGTGTGATGGAGCATTGTCCTGCATTAAAATCATGTTTTTCTTGAAGGATGCAGACTTCTTCCTGTACCACTGCTTGAAGAAGGTGTCTTCCAGAAACTGTCAGTAGGACTGGGAGTTGAGCTTGACTCCATCCTCAACCCAAAAAGGCCCCACAAGCTCATCTTTGATGATACCAGCCCAAACCAGTACTCCACCTCCACCTTGCTGGCGTCTGAGTTGGACTGGAGCTCTCTGCCCTTTACCAATCCAGCCACGGGCCCATCCATCTGGCCCATCAAGACTCACTCTCATTTCATCAGTCCATAAAACCTTAGAAAAATCAGTCTTGAGATATTTCTTGGCCCAGTCTTGACGTTTCAGCTTGTGTGTCTTGTTCAGTGGTGATTGTCTTTCAGCCTTTCTTACCTTGGCCATGTCTCTGAGTATTGCACACCTTGTGCTTTTGGGCACTCCAGTGATGTTGCAGCTCTGAAATATGGCCAAACTGGTGGCAAGTGGCATCTTGGCAGCTGCACGCTTGACTTTTTTCAGTTCATGGGCAGTTATTTTGCGCCTTGGTTTTTCCACACGCTTCTTGCGACCCTGTTGACTATTTTGAATGAAACGCTTGATTGTTCGATGATCACGCTTCAGAAGCTTTGCAATTTTTTTTTATTTTTTTTTTCCTTTACACTTCTTTACTCATTAAAAGGTATAACACAACTGTAAGAACAGAATCTGGTACATCAAAGTCAGAAGCTTTGCAATTTTAAGAGTGCTGCATCCCTCTGCAAGATATCTCACTATTTTTGACTTTTCTGAGCCTGTCAAGTCCTTCTTTTGACCCATTTTGCCAAAGGAAAGGAAGTTGCCTAATAATTATGCACACCTGATATAGGGTGTTGATGTCATTAGACCACACCCCTTCTCATTACAGAGATGCACATCACCTAATATGCTTAATTGGTAGTAGGCTTTCGAGCCTATACAGCTTGGAGTAAGACAACATGCATAAAGAGGATGATGTGGTCAAAATACTCATTTGCCTAATAATTCTGCACTCCCTGTATAGCTTTATAAAGGCTGCTATAGCTCCCTGGTACCTACATGATATATAATACAGTCTATAGATGGTCATTACCTTTATTTAAAGAGCAGTTGTACAGTGACTTGTTAGTCCCTATAGCTTTATACCTGCTGCTATAGCCCCCTGTACCTACATGTTATATACAGTCTATAGATGGTCATTACCTTCATATAAAGAGCAGTTGTACAGTGACTTGTTAGTCCATATAGCTTTATACTGGCTGCTATAGCCCCCTGGTACCTACATGTTATATACAGTATATGGATGGTCATTACCTTTATATAAAGAGCAGTTGTACAGTGACTTGCTAGTCCCTATAGCTTTATACCGGCTGCTATAGCCCCTGGTACCTACATGTTATATACAGTCTATAGATGGTCATTACCTTTATATAAAGAGCAGTTGTACAGTGACTTGTTAGTCCCGATAGCTTTATACCGACTGCTATAGCTCCCTGGTACCTACATGTTATATACAGTCTATAGATTGTAATTACCTTTATATAAAGAGCAGTTGTACAGTGACTTTTTAGTCCCTATAGCTTTATTCCGGCTGCTATAGCCTCCTGGTACCTATATGTTATATACAGTCTATAGATGGTCATTACCTTTATATAAAGAGCAGTTGTACAGTGACTTGTTAGTCCATATAGCTTTATACCGGCTGCTATAGCTCTCTGGTACCTACATGTTATATACAGTCTATAGATGGTCATTACCTTTATATAAAGAGCAGTTGTACAGTGACTTGTTAGTCCCTATAGCTTTATACCGACTGCTATAGCCCCCTGGTACCTATATGTTATATAATACAGTCTATAGATTGTCATTACCTTTATATAAAGAGCAGTTGTACAGTGACGTGTTAGTCCCTATAGCTTTATACTGGCTGCTATAGCTCCCCAGTACCTATATGTTATATACAGTCTATAGATGGTCATTACCTTTATATAAAGAGCAGTTGTACAGTGACTCGCTAGTCCCTAGCTTTACACCGGCTGCTATAGCCCCCTGGTACCTACATGTTATATACAGTCTAAAGATTGTCATTACCTTCATATAAAGAGCAGTTGTACAGTGACTTGTTAGTCCCTATAGCTTTATACCGACTGCTATAGCCCCCTGGTACCTACATGTTATATACAGTCTACAGATTGTCATTACCTTCATATAAAGAGCAGTTGTACAGTGACTTGTTAGTCCCTATAGCTTTATACCGGCTGCTATAGCCCCCTGGTACCTACATGTTATATACAGTCTATAGATGGTCATTACCTTTATATAAAGAGCAGTTGTACAGTGACTTGTTAGTCCCTATAGCTTTATACTGGCTGCTATAGCCCCCTGGTACCTACATGTTATATACAGTCTATGGATGGTCATTACATTTATATAAAGAGCAGTTGTACAGTGACTTGCTAGTCCCTATAGCTTTATACCGGCTGCTATAGCCCCTGGTACCTACATGTTATATACAGTCTATAGATGGTCATTACCTTTATATAAAGAGCAGTTGTACAGTGACTTGTTAGTCCCTATAGCTTTATACCGACTGCTATAGCTCCCTGGTACCTACATGTTATATACAGTCTATAGATTGTAATTACCTTTATATAAAGAGCAGTTGTACAGTGACTTTTTAGTCCCTATAGCTTTATACCGGCTGCTATAGCTCCCAGGTACCTACATGTTATATACAGTCTATAGATGGTCATTACCTTTATATAAAGAGCAGTTGTACAGTGACTTGTTAGTCCCTATAGCTTTATACCGACTGCTATAGATCCCTGGTACCTACATGTTATATACAGTCTATAGATGGTCATTACCTTTATATAAAGAGCAGTTGTACAGTGACTTGTTAGTCCCTATAGCTTTATATCGACTGCTATAGCTCCCTGGTACCTACATGTTATATACAGTCTATAGATGGTCATTACCTTAATATAAAGATCAGTTGTACAGTGACTTGTTAGTCCCTATAGCTTTATAAAGGCTGCTATAGCTCCCTGGTACCTACATGATATATAATACAGTCTATAGATGGTCATTACCTTTATATAAAGAGCAGTTGTACAGTGACTTGTTAGTCCCTATAGCTTTATACCTGCTGCTATAGCTCCCTGGTACCTACATGTTATATACAGTCTATAGATGGTCATTACCTTCATATAAAGAGCAGTTGTACAGTGACTTGTTAGTCCCTATAGCTTTATACGGGCTGCTATAGCCCCCGGTACCTACATGTTATATACAGTCTATAGATGGTCATTACCTTTATATAAATAGCAGTTGTACAGTGACTTGTTAGTCCCTATAGCTTTATACCGGCTGCTATAGCCCCCTGGTACCTACATGTTATATACAGTCTATGGATGATCATTACCTTTATATAAAGAGCAGTTGTACAGTGACTTGCTAGTCCCTGTAGCTTTATACCGACTGCTATAGCTCCCTGGTACCTACATGTTATATACAGTCTATAGATTGTCATTACCTTTATATAAAGAGCAGTTGTACAGTGACTTGTTAGTCCCTATAGCTTTATACCGACTGCTATAGCCCCCTGGTACCTACATGTTATATACAGTCTATAGATGGCCATTACCTTTATATAAAGATCAGTTGTACAGTGACTTGTTAGTCCCTATAGCTTTATACCGACTGCTATAGCTCCCTGGTACCTACATGTTATATACAGCCTATAGATGGTCATTACCTTTATATAAAGAGCAGTTGTACAGTGACTTGCTAGTCCCTATAGCTTTATACCGGCTGCTATAGCCCCCTGGTACCTACATGTTATATACAGTCTATAGATGGTCATTACCTTTATATAAAGAGCAGTTGTACAGTGAGTTGCTAGTCCCTATAGCTTTATACCGACTGCTATAGCTCCCTGGTACCTACATGTTATATACAGTCTATAGATGGTCATTACCTTTATATAAAGAGCAGTTGCACAGTGACTTGTTAGTCCCTATAGCTTTATACCGGCTGCTATAGCTCCCTGGTACCTACATGTTATATAATACAGTCTATAGATGGTCATTACCTTTATATAAAGAGCAGTTGCACAGTGACTTGTTAGTCCCTAACTTTATACCGGCTGCTATAGCTCCCAGGCACCAATAATAATAATAATAATAATAATAATAATAATAATAATAATAATATAATACAGTCTATAGATGCTTTGATTTACTGCTCTTTGCAGAATGTGCAGAACTGACAACTTGTTTTTCATACACATCGCCCCATGCGTTCTGTACCAGACTTGTGAGCAGATTGAATAATAGCCGCAGTGCCATTAAATTGCCATCCATCCCACACTGAGAGAAAATTAACTGTGTCTGAGTGAGTCCTCACCCCACGGAGCTACAAGAGGGAACCAATATCACAAAATCAACCCTCTCATTTATTAGCTACCTGAGTTATCAAGTGTCATGTTCATATGCAGGAAAAACTACAGAACACCAAACACTCACTGTTACTTTAATTAATATGTAAATGATTTTAATCAAGAAGTGACACTTGTGTGTATGGAAAGTAAATAAATAACAATAGACAACTTACAGAGAGGAAGAAAATCTCCCACAATCCATCCTGACAGCAACAATAGTTTGACCAGAAATGCTACAGGCCAAAAAGATCATCCACCTAATTCAAAATACCCAAATAAATATAACCCTCAATACATTTAAATATATTTCTGCTCAAATATACCCAATTAAAGAGACTGAAGGATGCATAAAGAAAAGACTCAAATCTGTAAGAGGATTATATTATTATAGTACTGAGACCCACGCAGCTCGCAGCATGCACCATGAACCGGAAACAACTCCTCCAAGAGTGACCGCTACTCTGTAGCGTGGTATTGAAATCGATACACTGTAATCCTCAATAATTACTCGGAGTGCCGTAGCCCATACAGAGGATTAGTCTATTTTTCTTTTTATGCCATGTACAATTTTTAATATATTTTCTCAACATTTGTTAATACAGTTAAACATATGAATACTTCGGAGCATTTAGCATTTTGCTTATATATGGCTTATATACTGTTTACCAACTGTTTATGTATAGTGTTTAGTAATGTATATATACACATATATTGTTTTAGCATAGCATTTTGTAAAATATGAATTATCGCTGTCTAAGGGTATTTTGGGTCTACTCCGCTTTTGTAGTTAAATTAAGCCATTTAAATGTATTAACTCAGTGTCCAGTAGTATGAACTTTGTTTTTAACTGTTCTGTTTATATGATGGTCATGAAGCGGTTAACTCTAAAGCTTCCATCGTATGAATTGACCAGGTTTCTACAGAGACCTTAGTCTATGAGTAAGCGCCTGTAGGAGGCGTGAAACGCGTCAGACTGTTTTGCTTACGCTTGCCTGCCATGTCTGTTCAACTTTTTTACATTTATTGAATAAATTTGAACTTTTTTATTACTGGCATATAACTATGTGTTTAACCACTGCACAAATACACAACCAGGAGCTAGCATAGTTGCCAAGGGTCCCATTTTCCTTAGACAATCCTGTTGTTTTGCTTCCTGTCCCGGCATTTTAACTTTGTGCCTTGTTCAATTTAGTGTGTATTTTGTTTACTTATATTAAGCGCAGTCCAGTAATCCCGCCATGTGTGTCGCAGTGGCTTTAGTCTGATTGCGTACAATCAGCTAGATTACATGTGGTGTGTTAACGTTAGCGCATGCACAATATAGAAATATCGCGCCAACGCTAACTTATGCTAATATTACAAGTTGAACGTAAACGTGACCACATAAGCACAAACTAGATTTGCGCTTGTTAGGAAAGCGTGGCTAAAGACCTTCTGTAAAGGGTGTGGGCAAAAATAAATTTGCACTTAAAACAAAATAAATTTAAAAAAAATAAATAAATACATGCACACTCATATATACAAATAAATAATAATCAAAAAAAGTTATAAGGGTTCTAAGGTATATGCATAGTTGCCAACATTTGAAAAAAAATTCCAGGGACACTTTGCAGCAGAGCAAGCAAGCGGGTTACTGGAGTATTGACAACCTACTGTTCAACTGCCCCGCCCACTCAGTTCTGCAATCAAAACACATCCATTTGAAAGTAATAGTATAATTTAGACTTATCCATAGTTTATTATACAGATTACAGCACCAAGCTCTTACACATACCCAGTCTCTGGAACACATTCTGGGCATAAGGTTATTTTTACAACACAGCATCAAAATTAGAAAGACAAATAATATGTGAACCCATTCAATAATAATAACAATATTCCATTAGGAATGAATTATATTTATATAATACACTATATATATTTATCATCTATCTATCTGTATATGTGTATGTGTGTGTATATATATATGCAAACAACAAATGTTGTGCAAAGGAGATTTTCAGGGACATTTCCAGGGACAAAAAAAATCCAGGGACATACAACAAAATCCAGGGACTGTCCCTGGAAATTAGGGACTGTTGGCAACTATGTATATGGTATATGACTAGGTGAGTTCAAATGCTATAATATATATATCAGCAAAGAGGAAGTCACTCACAGGGTCTTGCAAAAAGATAAAGTATTTATTTTGACGTTTCGGGTGTTACCCCTTTCTCAAAAAACAGCACAGTGTGAAACAGTATTCTCACCCCCCTTAAATACCCCTGCACAGCAAACAATCAGTGTGGTAAACACTCTGTCACCCGGAAGTAAAACCACGTCACATGACACAAGGTCAAGCCCTGTTGGCATAGCAACCAGAAGCTCAGTAGTGTAAACCAAGTGAAAGTTAAAAACATAGTGAAAGTTAAAAACACAAACAAAACAGATTGTTAGGAGCAATATACAAATACAAACATGGGTTTAAACAAAAAATGTTAACAACCAAAAAAGCAGTAGTATATTATCATGCAGATAGCGTTAATCACCAGGGTGACCGTAATCACACAGCATAAATACACGTAGCCATATACAGCCCCAACCATATCATATCATAAAGTACAGGTAATGAACTACTGGACAATTTGCGGAGCCCAGGTATAGAACTACCAATAGCAGTCTTCTTAAGTCCCCCCTGTCATTTCATGCAGGTAGAAGTAGTGAGGCAAATATAATAATAATAATAATAATAATAATAATAATAATAATAATAATAATAATAATCAAAAAAGTTATAAGGGTTCTAAGGTATATGGTATATGACTAGGTGAGTTCAAATGCTATAATATATACATATATATATATATATATATATATATATACACATAGATACATATACATGTAATATGTATATGTATATATACATACATACATACATACATACATACAAATTGGAGCCCTTTCCAGTCAGATACTTCGAAACAAAAAATAAATCATTTTTAATCAATATTAATATGTAATAATGTGTTTTAGTGTGCTTTTACTGTAAATATTTTACATTCCAATGTTCTTTACATAGGGGGAAATGTTCTATGCATTTGTAAATAAATATTCCTATATACAGTTGTGCTCATAAGTTTACATACCCTGGCAGAATTTATGATTTCTTGGCCATTTTTCAGAGAATATGAATGATAACACAAAAACCCTTTCTTTCACTCATGGTTAGTGTTTGACTGAAGCCATTTATTATCAGTCAACTGTGTTTACTCTTTTTAAATCATAATGACAACAGAAACTACCCAAATGACCCTGATCAAAAGTTTACATACCCTGGTGATTTTGGCCTGATAACATGCACACAAGTTGACACAAGGGGGTTTGAATGGCTATTAAAGGTAACCATCCTCACCTGTGATCTGTTTTCTTGTAATTAGTGTGTGTGTATAGGTCAATGAGTTTCTGGACTCCTGACAGACCCTTGCATCTTTCATTGAGTGCTGCACTGACGATTCTGGATTCTGAGTCATGGGGAAAGCAAAAGGATTGTCAAAGGATCTGCGGGAAAAGGTAATTGAACTGTATAAAACAGGAAAGGGATATAAAAAGATATCCAAGGAATTGAGAATGCATATCAACAGTGTTCAAACTCTAATAAAGAAGTCGAAAATGAGGGGTTCTGTTGGAGCCAAACCACGGTCAGGTAGACCAACTAAAATTTCAGCCACAACTGCCAGGAAAATTGTTCGGGATGCAAAGACAAACCCACAAATAACTTCAGGTGAAATACTTCAAAACAAAAAATAAATCATTTTTAATCAATATTAATATGTAATAATGTGTTTTAGTGTGCTTTTACTGTGAATATTTTACATTCCAATGTTCTTTACATAGGGGAAAATGTTCTATGCATTTGTAAATAAATATTCCTATATACAGTTGTGCTCATAAGTTTACATACCCTGGTAGAATTTATGATTTCTTGGCCATTTTTCAGAGAATATGAATGATAACACAAAAACCCTTTCTTTCACTCATGGTTAGTGTTTGGCTGAAGCCATTTATTATCAGTCAACTGTGTTTACGCTTTTTAAATCATAATGACAACAGAAACTACCCAAATGACCCTGATCAAAAGTTTATATACCCTGGTGATTTTGGCCTGATAACATGCACACAAGTTGACACAAGGGGGTTTGAATGGCTATTAAAGGTAACCATCCTCACCTGTGATCTGTTAGCTTGTAATTCATGTGTGTGTATAAAAGGTCAATGAGTTTCTGGACTCCTGACAGACCCTTGCATCTTTCATTGAGTGCTGCACTGACGATTCTGGATTCTGAGTCATGGGGAAAGCAAAAGGATTTTCAAAGGATCTGCGGGAAAAGGTAATTGAACTGTATAAAAACAGGAAAGGGATATAAAAAGATATCCAAGGAATTGAGAATGCATATCAACAGTGTTCAAACTCTAATAAAGAAGTCGAAAATGAGGGGTTATGTTGGAGCCAAACCACGGTCAGGTAGACCAACTAAAATTTCAGCCACAACTGCCAGGAAAATTGTTCGGGATGCAAAGACAAACCCACAAATAACTTCAGGTGAAATACAGGACTCTCTGAAAACATGTGGTGTGGCTGTTTCAAGATGCACAATAAGGAGGCACTTGAAGAAAGATGGGTTGCATGGTCGAGTCGCCAGAAGAAAGCCATTATTAAGCAAATGCCACAAAGTATCCCGCTTACAATACACTAAACAGCATAGAGACAAGCCTCAATCCTTCTGGCACAAAGTCATTTGGAGTGATGAGACCAAAATTGAGCTTTTTGGCCACAACCATAAACGCTACATTTGGAGAGGAGTCAACAAGGCCTATGATGAAAGGTACACGGAGGTGGATCGCTGATATTTTGGGGATGTGTGAGCTACAAAGGCACAGGAAATTTGGTCAGAATTGATGGCAAGATGAATGCAGTATGTTATTAAACAGAATGCCTCATTTTCCACTTCTTGATTAGAGTTTGAACACTGCTGATTTGCATTCTCAATTCCTTGGATATCTTTTTATATCCCTTTCCTGTTTTATACAGTTCAACTACCTTTTTTCCCACAGATCCTTTGACAATTCTTTTTCTTTCCCCATGACTCAGAATCCAGAATCGTCAGTGCAGCACTGGATGAAAGATGCAAGGGTCTGTCAGGAGTCCAGAAACTCATTGACCTTTTATACACACACACTAATTACAAGCAAACAGATCACAGGTGAGGATGGTTACCTTTAATAGCTATTCAAACTCCTTTGTGTCAACTTGTGTGCATGTTATCAGGCCAAAATCACCAGGGTATGTAAACTTTTGATCAGGGTCATTTGGGTAGTTTCTGTTGTCATTATGATTTAAAAAGAGTAAACACAGTTGATTGATAATAAATTACTTCAGTCAAACACTAACCATGAGTGAAAGAAAAGTTTTTGTGTTATCATTCATATTCTCTGCAAAATGGCCAAGAAATCATAAATTCTGCCAGGGTATGTAAACCTATGAGCACAACTGTATGTCTAAATATATATTTAAAAATAAATAGAATAGGTGTTTTAAGTTAGCACGGTCGCGATATCTGAAGACCAACAGTTAGTGCTCGTCTAGTTTTGCTCGTTTGTATATATTTTACTTTCAACCTGTAATACAGGCAAAATGATAAATAGCGTGCCACTTGTAATCTGGCCCAATGTTTTTTTTCTGTAGTTTTCTTTATCTGTGGTCTTCTGTTACATTGAAGTTTAGCAGTGTTTAGTGATATATATGTCATGGCTTCCACTTACCTGACATAATACAAGGCAGGGTAGGAAACAAGAGGTGATGAAGCAAGGCATCTCAATAGTGTTGCACAAGTTGGAACATGTTTAATTTCCCCCATGTACTGGAACTGGAATTTACAGAACCTATTGTCTGCAATCACTGCAGCAGCAAAGAGAAAAATATAAATAGTTACCTCATATGTCATCTACAAGCGTTAGCAGGAATTACCTATCAGCCAATGAGCATTAGTAGGAGTTAACTATCAGCCAATGAGCATTAGTAGGAGGCAACTATTAGCCAGTGAGAATTGTCTGGAAGTAACTATCAGCCAGTGAGCCTTAGCAGAAAGTAATTCTTAGCCAATGATCGTTAGCAGAAAATAACTATCATCCAGTGAGCATTAGCAGAGGTAATTATTAGCCAATGAGCATTAGCAGGAAGTAAATATCTGCCAGCAAGCATTAGCCCGAAGTAACTATCAGCCAGTGAGCTTTAGCAGGAAGTAATATTAGCAAATGAGCATTAGATTAGCAGGAGGTTATCATTAACCAATGAGCATTAGCAGGAAGTAACAGTCAGTGAGCATTAGCGGGAGGTAACAGTGAGCATTACTAGGAAGTAACAGTCAGTGAGCATTACTAGGAAGTAACAGTCAGTGAGCATTACTAGGAAGTAACAGTCAGTGAGCATTACTAGTAGGTAACAGTCAGTGAGCATTAGCGGGAGGTAACAGTCAGTGAGCATTACTAGGAAGTAACAGTCAGTGAGCATTACTAGGAAGTAACAGTCAGTGAGCATTACTAGGAAGTAGCAGTCAGTGAGCATTACTAGGAGGTAACAGTCAGTGAGCATTGCTAGTAGGTAACAGTCAGTGAGCATTGCTAGTAGGTAACAGTCAGTGAGCATTACTAGGAAGTAACAGTCAGTGAGCATTACTAGGAGGTAACAGTCAGTGAGCATTACTAGGATGTAACAGTCAGTGAGCATTAGTAGGAAGTAACAGGCAGTGAGCATTACTAGGAGGTAACAGTCAGTGAGCATTTCTAGGAAGTAACAGTCACTGAGCATTAACAGGAGGTAACAGTCAGTGAGCATTAGCAGGAGGTAACAGTCAGTGACCATTAGCAGGAGGTAACAGTCAGTGAGCACTCACAGGAAGTACAGTCAGTGAGCTTTACTAGGAGGTAACAGTCAGTGAGCATTACTAGGAGGTAACAGTCAGTGAGCATTAGCAGGAGGTAACAGTCAGTGAGCTTTACTAGGAGGTAACAGTCAGTGAGCATTACTAAGAAGTAACAGTCAGTGAGCATTACTAGGAAGTAAGTGAATATTACTAGGAAGCAACAGTCAGTGAGCATTACTAGGAAGTAACAGTCAGTGAGCATTACTAGAAGGTAACAGTCAGTGAGCATTAGCGGGAGGTAACAGTGAGCATTACTAGGAAGTAACAGTCAGTGAGCATTACTAGGAAGTAACAGTCAGTGAGCATTACTAGTAGGTAAGTCAGTGAGCATTAGCGGGAGGTAACAGTCAGTGAGCATTACTAGGAAGTAACAGTCAGTGAGCATTACTAGGAAGTAACAGTCAGTGAGCATTACTAGTAGGTAACAGTCAGTGAGCATTGCTAGGAGGTAACAGTCAGTGAGCATTACTAGGAGGTAACAGTCAGTGAGCATTACTAGGAAGTAACAGTCAGTGAGCATTACTAGGAGGTAACAGTCAGTGAGCATTACTAGGAGGTAACAGTCAGTGAGCATTAGTAGGAAGTAACAGGCAGTGAGCATTACTAGGAGGTAACAGTCAGTGAGCAGAGGTAATTATTAGCCAATGAGCATTAGCAGGAAGTAAATATCAGCCAGCAAGCATTAGCCCGAAGTAACTATCAGCCAGTGAGCTTTAGCAGGAAGTAATATTAGCAAATGAGCATTAGATTAGCAGGAGGTTATCATTAACCAATGAGCATTAGCAGGAAGTAACAGTCAGTGAGCATTAGCGGGAGGTAACAGTGAGCATTACTAGGAAGTAACAGTCAGTGAGCATTACTAGGAAGTAACAGTCAGTGAGCATTACTAGGAAGTAACAGTCAGTGAGCATTACTAGTAGGTAACAGTCAGTGAGCATTAGCGGGAGGTAACAGTCAGTGAGCATTACTAGGAAGTAACAGTCAGTGAGCATTACTAGGAAGTAACAGTCAGTGAGCATTACTAGGAAGTAACAGTCAGTGAGCATTACTAGGAAGTAACAGTCAGTGAGCATTGCTAGTAGGTAACAGTCAGTGAGCATTGCTAGTAGGTAACAGTCAGTGAGCATTACTAGGAAGTAACAGTCAGTGAGCATTACTAGGAGGTAACAGTCAGTGAGCATTACTAGGATGTAACAGTCAGTGAGCATTAGTAGGAAGTAACAGGCAGTGAGCATTACTAGGAGGTAACAGTCAGTGAGCACTTCTAGGAAGTAACAGTCACTGAGCATTAACAGGAGGTAACAGTCAGTGAGCATTAGCAGGAGGTAACAGTCAGTGACCATTAGCAGGAGGTAACAGTCAGTGAGCACTCGCAGGAAGTACAGTCAGTGAGCTTTACTAGGAGGTAACAGTCAGTGAGCATTACTAGGAGGTAACAGTCAGTGAGCATTAGCAGGAGGTAACAGTCAGTGAGCATTAGCAGGAGGTAACAGTCAGTGAGCTTTACTAGGAGGTAACAGTCAGTGAGCATTACTAAGAAGTAACAGTCAGTGAGCATTACTAGGAAGTAAGTGAATATTACTAGGAAGCAACAGTCAGTGAGCATTACTAGGAAGTAACAGTCAGTGAGCATTACTAGAAGGTAACAGTCAGTGAGCATTAGCGGGAGGTAACAGTGAGCATTACTAGGAAGTAACAGTCAGTGAGCATTACTAGGAAGTAACAGTCAGTGAGCATTACTAGTAGGTAACAGTCAGTGAGCATTAGCGGGAGGTAACAGTCAGTGAGCATTACTAGGAAGTAACAGTCAGTGAGCATTACTAGGAAGTAACAGTCAGTGAGCATTACTAGTAGGTAACAGTCAGTGAGCATTGCTAGGAGGTAACAGTCAGTGAGCATTACTAGGAGGTAACAGTCAGTGAGCATTACTAGGAAGTAACAGTCAGTGAGCATTACTAGGAGGTAACAGTCAGTGAGCATTACTAGGAGGTAACAGTCAGTGAGCATTAGTAGGAAGTAACAGGCAGTGAGCATTACTAGGAGGTAACAGTCAGTGAGCACTTCTAGGAAGTAACAGTCAATGAGCATTAACAGGAGGTAACAGTCAGTGAGCATTAGCAGGAGGTAACAGTCAGTGAGCATTCGCAGGAAGTACAGTCAGTGAGCATTACTAGGAAGTAACAGTCAGTGAGCATTAGCAGGAGGTAACAGTCAGTGAGCATTACTAGGAGGTAACAGTCAGTGAGCATTAGCAGGAGGTAACAGTCAGTGAGCATTACTAGGAAGTAACAGTCAGTGCGCATTAGCAGGAGGTAACAGTCAGTGAGCATTACTAGGATGTAACAGTCAGTGAGCATTAGCAGGAGGTAACAGTCAGTGAGCATTACTAGGAGGTAACAGTCAGTGAGCTTTAGCAGGAGGTAACAGTCAGTGAGCATTACTAGGAAGTAACAGTCAGTGAGCATTAGCAGGAGGTAACAGTCAGTGAGCATTCGCAGGAAGTACAGTCAGTGAGCATTACTAGGAAGTAACAGTCAGTGAGCATTAGCAGGAGGTAACAGTCAGTGAGCATTACTAGGAGGTAACAGTCAGTGAGCATTACTAGGAGGTAACAGTCAGTGAGCATTACTAGAAAGTAACAGTCAGTGAGCATTAGCAGGAGATAACAGTCAGTGAGCATTACTAGGAGGTAACAGTCAGTGAGCATTACTAGGAGGTAACAGTCAGTGAGCATTACTAGGAGGTAACAGTCAGTGAGCATTAGCAGGAGGTAACAGTCAGTGAGCATTACTAGGAAGTAACAGTCAGTGAGCATTAGCAGGAGGTAACAGTCAGTGAGCATTACTAGGAGGTAACAGTCAGTGAGCATTACTAGAAAGTAACAGTCAGTGAGCATTAGCAGGAGGTAACAGTCAGTGAGCATTACTAGGAGGTAACAGTCAGTGAGCATTAGCAGGAGGTAACAGTCAGTGAACTTTACTAGGAGGTAACAGTCAGTGAGCATTTCTAGGAAGTAACAGTCACTGAGCATTAACAGGAGGTAACAGTCAGTGAGCATTAGCAGGAGGTAACAGTCAGTGACCATTAGCAGGAGGTAACAGTCAGTGAGCATTACTAGGAAGTAACAGTCAGTGAGCATTAGCAGGAGGTAACAGTCAGTGAGCATTACTAGGAGGTAACAGTCAGTGAGCATTAGCAGGAGGTAAGTCAGTGAGCATTACTAGGAGGTAAGTCAGTGAGCATTACTAGGAAGTAACAGTCAGTGAGCATTACTAGTAGGTAAAAGTCAGTGAGCATTGCTAGGAGGTAACAGTCAGTGAGCATTACTAGGAAGTAACAGTCAGTGAGCATTACTAGTAGGTAACAGTCAGTGAGCATTAGCGGGAGGTAACATTCAGTGAGCATTACTAGGAGGTAACAGTCAGTGAGCATTAGCAGGAGGTAACAGTCAGTAAGCATTACTAGGAAGTAACAGTCATTGAGCATTACTAGGAGGTAACAGTCAGTGAGGATTGCTAGGAAGTAACAGTCAGTGAGCATTACTAGGAGGTAACAGTCAGTGAGCATTACTAGGAGGTAACAGTCAGTGAGCATTAGTAGCAAGTAACAGTTAGTGAGCATTACTAGGAGGTAACAGTCAGTGAGCATTACTAGGAGGTAACAGTCAGTGGGCATTACTAGGAGGTAACAGTCAGTGGGCATTACTAGGAGGTAACAGTCAGTGAGTATTAGGAGGAAGTAACAGTCAGTGAGCATTACTAGGAGGTAACAGTCAGTGGGCATTACTAGGAGGTAACAGTCAGTAAGCATTAGTAGGAAGTAACAGTCATTGAGCATTACTAGGAGGTAACAGTCAGTGAGGATTGCTAGGAAGTAACAGTCAGTGAGCATTACTAGGAGGTAACAGTCAGTGGGCATTACTAGGAGGTAACAGTCAGTAAGCATTAGTAGGAAGTAACAGTCATTGAGCATTACTAGGAGGTAACAGTCAGTGAGGATTGCTAGGAAGTAACAGTCAGTGAGCATTAGTAGCAAGTAACAGTTAGTGAGCATTACTAGGAGGTAACAGTCAGTGAGCATTAGTAGCAAGTAACAGTTAGTGAGCATTACTAGGAGGTAACAGTCAGTGAGCATTACTAGGAGGTAACAGTCAGTGGGCATTACTAGGAGGTAACAGTCAGTGGGCATTACTAGGAGGTAACAGTCAGTGGGCATTACTAGGAGGTAACAGTCAGTGAGCATTAGGAGGAAGTAACAGTCAGTGGGCATTACTAGGAGGTAACAGTCAGTGAGCATTAGTAGCAAGTAACAGTTAGTGAGCATTACTAGGAGGTAACAGTCAGTGAGCATTACTAGGAGGTAACAGTCAGTGGGCATTACTAGGAGGTAACAGTCAGTGGGCATTACTAGGAGGTAACAGTCAGTGAGCATTAGGAGGAAGTAACAGTCAGTGGGCATTACTAGGAGGTAACAGTCAGTGAGCATTAGTAGGAAGTAACAGTCAGTGAGCATTACTAGGAGGTAACAGTCAGTGAGCATTACTAGGAGGTAACAGTCAGTGAGCATTACTAGGAGGTAACAGTCAGTGGGCATTACTAGGAGGTAACAGTCAGTGGGCATTACTAGGAGGTAACAGTCAGTGAGCATTAGTAGGAAGTAACAGTCAGTGAGCATTACTAGGAGGTAACAGTCAGTGAGCATTACTAGGAGGTAACAGTCAGTGGGCATTACTAGGAGGTAACAGTCAGTAAGCATTAGTAGGAAGTAACAGTCATTGAGCATTACTAGGAGGTAACAGTCAATGAGGATTGCTAGGAAGTAACAGTCAGTGAGCATTACTAGGAGGTAACAGTCAGTGAGCATTACTAGGAGGTAACAGTCAGTGAGCATTAGTAGCAAGTAACAGTTAGTGAGCATTACTAGGAGGTAACAGTCAGTGAGCATTACTAGGAGGTAACAGTCAGTGGGCATTACTAGGAGGTAACAGTCAGTGGGCATTACTAGGAGGTAACAGTCAGTGAGCATTAGGAGGAAGTAACAGTCAGTGAGCATTACTAGGAAGTAAAAACTGACACTGCTGTATTAGTTTCAGTATAAATTTAAACAAATGTTACATTAGAAGAAATATTTTTGACATATTAGGACATATTAGGAGGTAACAGTCAGTGAGCATTAGCAGGAGGTAAGTCAGTGAGCATTACTAGGAGGTAAGTCAGTGAGCATTACTAAGAAGTAACAGTCAGTGAGCATTACTAGTAGGTAACAGTCAGTGAGCATTGCTAGGAGGTAACAGTCAGTGAGCATTACTAGGAAGTAACAGTCAGTGAGCATTACTAGTAGGTAACAGTCAGTGAGCATTACTAGGAGGTAACAGTCAGTGAGCATTACTAGGAGGTAACAGTCAGTGAGCATTAGCAGGAGGTAACAGTCAGTGAGCTTTACTAGGAGGTAACAGTGAGTGAGCATTACTAGGAGGTAACAGTCAGTGAGAATTACTAAGAAGTAACAGTCAGTGAGCATTACTAGGAAGTAAGTGAACATTAATAGGAAGCAACAGTCAGTGAGCATTACTAGGAAGTAACAGTCAGTGAGCATTACTAGGAGGTAACAGTCAATGAGCATTGCTAGGAAGTAACAGTCAGTGAGCATTACTAGGAGGTAACAGTCAGTGAGCATTGCTAGGAAGTAACAGTCAGTGAGCATTACTAGGAGGTAACAGTCAGTGAGCATTACTAGGAAGTAACAGTCAGTGAGCATTACTAGTGGGTAACAGTCAGTGAGCATTGCTAGGAGGTAACAGTCAGTGAGCATTGCTAGGAGGTAACAGTCAGTGAGCATTACTAGGAAGTAACAGTCAGTGAGCATTACTAGGAGGTAACAGTCAGTGAGGATTAGTAGGAAGTAACAGTCAGTGAGCATTACTAGGAAGTAACAGTCAGTGAGCATTAGCGGGAGGTAACAGTCAGTGAGCATTACTAGTAGGTAACAGTCAGTGAGCATTAGCGGGAGGTAACAGTCAGTGAGCATTACTAGGAGGTAACAGTCAGTGAGCATTACTAGGAGGTAACAATCAGTGAGCATTACTATGAAGTAACAGTCAGTGAGCATTACTAGGAAGTAACAGTCAGTGAGCATTACTAGGACGTAACAGTCAGCGAGCATTACTAGGAGGTAACAGTCAGTGAGCATTACTAGGACGTAACAGTCAGTGAGCATTACTAGGAGGTAACAGTCAGTGAGCATTAGCGGGAGGTAACAGTCAGTGAGCATTACTAGGAGGTAACAGTCAGTGAGCATTACTAGGAGGTAACAGTCAGTGAGCATTTGTAGGAAGTAACAGTCAGTGAGCATTACTAGGAGGTAACAGTCAATGAGCATTGCTAGGAAGTAACAGTCAGTGAGCATTACTAGGAGGGAACAGTCAGTGAGCATTGCTAGGAAGTAACAGTCAGTGAGCATTACTAGGAGGTAACAGTCAGTGAGCATTACTAGGAAGTAACAGTCAGTGAGCATTACTAGTGGGTAACAGTCAGTGAGCATTGCTAGGAGGTAACAGTCAGTGAGCATTGCTAGGAGGTAACAGTCAGTGAGCATTACTAGGAAGTAACAGTCAGTGAGCATTACTAGGAGGTAACAGTCAGTGAGGATTAGTAGGAAGTAACAGTCAGTGAGCATTACTAGGAAGTAACAGTCAGTGAGCATTAGCGGGAGGTAACAGTCAGTGAGCATTACTAGTAGGTAACAGTCAGTGAGCATTAGCGGGAGGTAACAGTCAGTGAGCATTACTAGGAGGTAACAGTCAGTGAGCATTACTAGGAGGTAACAATCAGTGAGCATTACTAGGAAGTAACAGTCAGTGAGCATTACTAGGAAGTAACAGTCAGTGAGCATTACTAGGACGTAACAGTCAGCGAGCATTACTAGGAGGTAAAAGTCAGTGAGCATTACTAGGACGTAACAGTCAGTGAGCATTACTAGGAGGTAACAGTCAGTGAGCATTAGCGGGAGGTAACAGTCAGTGAGCATTACTAGGAGGTAACAGTCAGTGAGCATTACTAGGAGTTAACAGTCAGTGAGCATTAGTAGGAAGTAACAGTCAGTGAGCATTACTAGGAAGTAACAGTCAGTGAGCATTACTAGGAGGTAACAGTCAGTGAGCATTACTAGGAGGTAACAGTCAATGAGCATTGCTAGGAGGTAACAGTCAGTGAGGATTGCTAGGAAGTAAGTCAGTGAGCATTACTAGGAGGTAACAGTCAGTGAGCATTACTAGGAGGTAACAGTCAGTGGGCATTACTAGGAGGTAACAGTCAGTGAGCATTAGTAGGAAGTAACAGTCAGTGAGCATTACTAGGAGGTAACAGTCAGTGAGCATTACTAGGAGGTAACAGTCAGTGAGGATTGCTAGGAAGTAACAGTCAGTGAGCATTACTGGGAGGTAACAGTCAGTGAGCATTACTAGGAGGTAACAGTCAGTGGGCATTACTAGGAGGTAACAGTCAGTGAGCATTAGTAGGAGGTAACAGTCAGTGAGCATTAGTAGGAAGTAACAGTCAGTGAGCATTACTAGGAGGTAACAGTCAGTGAGCATTACTAGGAGGTAACAGTCAGTGGGCATTACTAGGAGGTAACAGTCAGTGAGCATTACGAAGAGGTAACAGTCAGTGGGCATTACTAGGAGGTAACAGTCAGTGAGCATTAGTAGGAAGTAACAGTCAGTGAGCATTACTAGGAGGTAACAGTCAGTGAGCATTACTAGGAGGTAACAGTCAGTGAGAATTGCTAGGAAGTAACAGTCAGTGAGCATTACTAGGAGGTAACAGTCAGTGAGCATTACTAGGAGGTAACAGTCAGTGGGCATTACTAGGAGGTAACAGTCAGTGAGCATTACTAGGAGGTAACAGTCAGTGGGCATTACTAGGAGGTAACAGTCGGTGAGCATTAGTAGGAAGTAACAGTCAGTGAGCATTACTAGGAGGTAACAGTCAGTGAGCATTACTAGGAGGTAACAGTCAGTGGGCATTACTAGGAGGTAACAGTCAGTAAGCATTAGTAGGAAGTAACAGTCATTGAGCATTACTAGGAGGTAACAGTCAGTGAGGATTGCTAGGAAGTAACAGTCAGTGAGCATTACTAGGAGGTAACAGTCAGTGAGCATTACTAGGAGGTAACAGTCAGTGAGCATTAGTAGCAAGTAACAGTTAGTGAGCATTACTAGGAGGTAACAGTCAGTGAGCATTACTAGGAGGTAACAGTCAGTGGGCATTACTAGGAGGTAACAGTCAGTGGGCATTACTAGGAGGTAACAGTCAGTGAGTATTAGGAGGAAGTAACAGTCAGTGAGCATTACTAGGAGGTAACAGTCAGTGGGCATTACTAGGAGGTAACAGTCAGTAAGCATTAGTAGGAAGTAACAGTCATTGAGCATTACTAGGAGGTAACAGTCAGTGAGGATTGCTAGGAAGTAACAGTCAGTGAGCATTACTAGGAGGTAACAGTCAGTGGGCATTACTAGGAGGTAACAGTCAGTAAGCATTAGTAGGAAGTAACAGTCATTGAGCATTACTAGGAGGTAACAGTCAGTGAGGATTGCTAGGAAGTAACAGTCAGTGAGCATTACTAGGAGGTAACAGTCAGTGAGCATTAGTAGCAAGTAACAGTTAGTGAGCATTACTAGGAGGTAACAGTCAGTGAGCATTACTAGGAGGTAACAGTCAGTGGGCATTACTAGGAGGTAACAGTCAGTGGGCATTACTAGGAGGTAACAGTCAGTGAGCATTAGGAGGAAGTAACAGTCAGTGGGCATTACTAGGAGGTAACAGTCAGTGAGCATTAGTAGGAAGTAACAGTCAGTGAGCATTACTAGGAGGTAACAGTCAGTGAGCATTACTAGGAGGTAACAGTCAGTGAGCATTACTAGGAGGTAACAGTCAGTGGGCATTACTAGGAGGTAACAGTCAGTGGGCATTACTAGGAGGTAACAGTCAGTGAGCATTACTAGGAGGTAACAGTCAGTGGGCATTACTAGGAGGTAACAGTCAGTGAGCATTAGTAGGAAGTAACAGTCAGTGAGCATTACTAGGAGGTAACAGTCAGTGAGCATTACTAGGAGGTAACAGTCAGTGGGCATTACTAGGAGGTAACAGTCAGTAAGCATTAGTAGGAAGTAACAGTCATTGAGCATTACTAGGAGGTAACAGTCAGTGAGGATTGCTAGGAAGTAACAGTCAGTGAGCATTACTAGGAGGTAACAGTCAGTGAGCATTACTAGGAGGTAACAGTCAGTGAGCATTAGTAGCAAGTAACAGTTAGTGAGCATTACTAGGAGGTAACAGTCAGTGAGCATTACTAGGAGGTAACAGTCAGTGGGCATTACTAGGAGGTAACAGTCAGTGGGCATTACTAGGAGGTAACAGTCAGTGAGTATTAGGAGGAAGTAACAGTCAGTGAGCATTACTAGGAGGTAACAGTCAGTGAGCATTAGTAGCAAGTAACAGTTAGTGAGCATTACTAGGAGGTAACAGTCAGTGAGCATTACTAGGAGGTAACAGTCAGTGGGCATTACTAGGAGGTAACAGTCAGTGGGCATTACTAGGAGGTAACAGTCAGTGAGCATTAGGAGGAAGTAACAGTCAGTGAGCATTACTAGGAAGTAACAGTCAGTGAGGATTGCTAGGAAGTAACAGTCAGTGAGCATTACTAGGAGGTAACAGTCAGTGAGGATTGCTAGGAAGTAACAGTCAGTGAGCATTACTAGGAGGTAACAGTCAGTGAGGATTGCTAGGAAGTAACAGTCAGTGAGCATTACTAGGAGGTAACAGTCAGTGGGCATTACTAGGAGGTAACAGTCAGTAAGCATTAGTAGGAAGTAACAGTCATTGAGCATTACTAGGAGGTAACAGTCAGTGAGGATTGCTAGGAAGTAACAGTCAGTGAGCATTACTAGGAGGTAACAGTCAGTGAGCATTAGTAGCAAGTAACAGTTAGTGAGCATTACTAGGAGGTAACAGTCAGTGAGCATTACTAGGAGGTAACAGTCAGTGGGCATTACTAGGAGGTAACAGTCAGTGGGCATTACTAGGAGGTAACAGTCAGTGAGCATTAGGAGGAAGTAACAGTCAGTGAGCATTACTAGGAAGTAAAAACTGACACTGCTGTATTAGTTTCAGTATAAATTTAAACAAATGTTACATTAGAAGAAATATTTTTGACATATTTACATCCTGCTCTTCCACAGGGATGTTAGATTTTTAGTACAATGTTTGTGAACGTTTATCTTATTTCTTTAGCTGTTACTAATCAGAATTAAATGCTCTCCTGCAATTATATAAATAATCACAGTGTAGTATGTAGCAGGGTCAGGTGAACTGCATTATACTTAAATAAGATATAAAGTGTGAAAAAAAAATGCTGTCATGTGCTAGAACATTTTATTATTTCAGTAAAGATTGCATTAGCTACAGTTAAAGTCAGCTGCAGAGAGAGCAACAATGTACTGCTGGAAACTAGATGAACAAAACACGTCAGCCAATGACAAGAGGCGTATGTATGTAGCCACCAGTTAGGTCCCAGTATTGTATTGCTGCTATGGAGCTTAATTTAATAAAGTGTTATCCCTTTGCCATTAAAATAATGCAATTCTCTGACACATTTGAGTATTTTCTTTTTGTACTTTTATGTCCCTTTAAGTGTACAATAAACCTTCTGGGAGAATAGAAACAGAACAATTCTCAGATAAAATTTACAATAAAAGGGGTCAGAATAAATAGTTAGGGCATATTGCATAACTAGTTTTTACTATACATATTTAAACGTTTTTGTAGGAGGGGGTTACTTTTGAGTTACTATACCTTTAAGAGCCTTCTTCTTTTCTCTCGTGCTTTCTAATTACCTTCACCCCAAGGCTTCTCGCAGCCGCTCTACTTCTCGCAGCCGCTGTGTTTAGTTCTTTGTGTGACCAGGTGCTGTACCTGGCATTGTTCTTCCTCTGTTGCTTGTTGAGCTGATGCATATACAATGAGCTGCCATTCTTAACCCATGTGTTGCCACTCACAGAGAGATTTATGGAATATTTCTCAGAATCAGATACTTCCTTCTTTGATGCATTGTTAACACTATGGGTGGTATACAGCGCCCATACTGCATCAGTGAGATACCATAGTATCGCTTCTACAGGATTATGGTGCATGTGCTATTATAATGCACAGCTACAAGTGCAGTGTACGTAAAAAAATAAAATAATCGGATATATATATTTTTAATTACTATTTTTTGTCTTGGGATAAATTCCATTCTCTTTTTGTGTACACATGGGACCGTAGCTTACAAGTGATGTGTTTTATTATAATTATGTGTTATATTGAAAGCTTGATGAGTGTATAATGAGTCCCCACTCTATTTGATATAACACTCTAGATTCCAAACTATTAATGATCATAAGGTATTATTTTGGTACATGAAATACATGCATACCCAGCATACTATTATGTAGCAGCAGCTTCTGAGTAACATTACCCTGCATTGGCTAATAGGCGCTTCCCGGGTAATGCTCATTGGCTAATAGGCAATTCTGGGTAATGCTCATTGGCTAATAGACACTTCCTGATAATGCTCAGTGGCTAATAGGCACTTCCTGGTAATGCTGATTGGCTAATAGGCACTTCCTGATAATGCTCCGTGGCTAATAGGCACTTCTGGGTAACGCTCATTGGCTAATAGACACTTCCTGGTAAGGCTGATTGGCTAATAGGCACTTCCTGATAATGCTCAGTGGCTAATAGGCACTTCTGGATAACGCTCATTGGCTAATAGACTGGTAATGCTGATTGGCCAATGGACACTTCTGGGTAATGCTCATTCACTAATAGACACTTCCTGGTAATGCTGATTGACTAATAGGCACTTCCTGATAATGCTCAGTGGCTAATAGGAACTTCTGGGTAATGCTCATTGGCTAATAGGCACTTCCTGATAATGCTCAGTGTCTAATAGGCACTTCCTGGTATTGCTGATTGGTTAATAGGCACTTCTGGGTAATGCTCATTTGCTAATAGGCACTTTCTGATAATGCTCATTGACTAATAGGCACTTCCTGGTAATGCTGATTGGCTATAGGCACTTCTAGGTAATGCTCATTGGCTATAGGCACTTCTAGGTAATGCTCATAATAAGCATAATTGTTTTTAAAGGTTTCTTTTGATTGCTATGAAGTTTTTTGTTACTGTTTCATTTCACTTTAACTGTTATTGAATAAACTCCAAGGCAATACAGCATATCAATTTGTTTATTATTTGAGACAATGCCAAATACTTTAGTAAACTCTAGCTGCATTTGTCCCTGGTTTGTCACTTTAGTTATAGTCAAAGAAATCGTATAAATTTGTCTGACATTATCCTCCTTATTATGCAGCAAAATGATGGTGCCGTTTTATTATACATTGTTGACTTTTTGTAAGACACAATTCTTTCTTTAAAGGGACAGTCTAGGCCAAAATAAACTTTCATGATTCAGATAGAGCATGTAATTTTAAACAATTTTCCAATTTACTTTTATCACCAATTTTGCTTTGTTCTCTTGGTATTTTTAGTTGAAAGCTTAACCTAGGAGGTTCATATGCTAATTTCTTAGACCTTGAAGCCCACCTCTTTCAGATTGCATTTTAACAGTTTTTCACCACTAGAGGGTGTTGGTTCACATATTTCATATAGATAACACTGCGCTCGTGCATGTGAAGTTATCTGGGAGCAGGCACTTATTGGCTAGACTGCAAGTCTCTGTCAAAAGAACTGAAAAAAGGGGCAGTTTGCAGAGGCTTAGATACAAGATAATCACAGAGGTTAAAAGTATATTATTATAACTGTGTTGGTTATGCAAAACTGGGAAATGGGTAATAAAGGGATTACCTATCTTTTAAAACAATAAAAATTCTGGTGTAGACTGTCCCTTTAAATACGTGTCAGGGTTTTTCCCAAGCGTGAGTAACTACTATTCGTTAGAGTTAACAAATCACAGCTGTAGATTTATGGTTGTTTGTACCACTCATGAAGTAACTATTGGTATTGCAAAACAATAGCTTTAAGCATGAGTGAAATATTCTTTTTTGTAGAATCAGATTGAAGATATACAATATTCAATCCTAATGTGACTTGAGTGCTATGGCAGATTATAGTGCTAGCTTGAACTGATAGAGAGGATATGTAGTCAGGATAATCATACAACTCTTGAGGTGATTGTCTGGAGAGTGACAGGTGACGTCAGACACCGGTCCTCACTTTTCTTTTTAGAAAGTCCTTAGATTAATTGAAGAAGCAATGCGGTAAGTTTGTTATCCACACATGAGAGTTGGACTGGGATAGTATCCGGGAAGGATGGTTTTTATACTGTTGATTCCAATAGGAAATATAAGCAACTTGCAGAGCGGGTATTCCGGTGAATAATTCACAAATGGATTAGACAAGGAAAGCAGGGAGAGTTCTGTGAAAGTACGAGTACTTCTTCTAGGAATAAGTGTAATCAGATTTCTGGTAGTGATTATCTGAAGGGAGCTCAGAGAGTATAGACTGTTATCATGGAGTCTTAACAAATTACTAAGCACTAGGAACAGGGCATAGGTTAGTTTTATAGATTCAAAATGAGGCTGATGTCAGAGAAGGAGGGAATAGAACAGATTCCTGACATGTCCCCCCCCAGGGACGACATCCATCGTTAGGGACCAGGATGATCCTGATGTCTGCGATGAAACAGAGAGACCTTCTGAGGAGCATGAACAAGGTCGAATGGTTCCCAAGAGTCCTCATCAGAGGAATAACCAAGCCACCGAATAAGGTATTGTAGCTTCCCTTTGTGGAACCTGGAATCCAAGATTGATGCAACATCAAATTCCTCAGGAGATGGAGATGTAG
Source organism: Bombina bombina (assembly GCF_027579735.1). NCBI lineage: Eukaryota > Metazoa > Chordata > Amphibia > Anura > Bombinatoridae > Bombina > Bombina bombina. The sequence continues at coordinate 40,617,235 of NC_069501.1, forward strand.
ACGGCGGTGGTAGTACAAGATCTGGATTCCTCATTGGTTTGTAGGGTTTAAGGAGGGACACATGGAATGTTGAGTGGATTTTCATTGAATCTGGTAGACGAAGAGTAACTGCATTTGGATTGATGATTTTTATGATCGGAATGGCCCAATGTACAACCCAGCTAGTTTCTTACTGGGTATGCTGAGTTTCAAGTTCTTTGTAGATAACCACACCTGGTCCCCAACAGTATAGTTAGGAGCAGGTCTCCGTCGTAGATCATAGTAATGTCGTTGCTTCTCTTGGGACTCCGAGATGTTATCCTTCATCTTGTTGAAGATGTTGCGATGGTTGGCAGTGAAATCGACAGCACTAGGACCACATGATGAAACTGAATCTGAAAGGTCAGAAGTAGGATAAGAGTTAGGATGAAAGCCATAAGTGGCAAAGAATGGAGTGTACTTAGTAGTTGCATTCTGTGAATTGTTGAAGGCAAATTCTGCTGTGGGTAAAAACTGAAACCAATCTTCTTGTCGATAAGAACAATAACAGCGAATGTACTGTTACAACCATTGATTTACCCGTTCCACCTACCCATTTGTTTGGGGGTGGAAAGCTGTGGTGAAACGATGGTCAATTTGTAAAAGTGTAGTGAGGGATCTCCAAAAACGAGAGGTGAATTGGGTTCCTCTATCAGAATTCATAACTTTTGGTAGGCCATGTAAGCGAACTATATTCGAGAGGAATAAAGTAGCTGTTTCAGATGCTGTAGGAAGCTTATGGAAAGGTACAAAATGGGCCATCTTGGAAAAGAGATCTATCACCACCATAATCGTATTCATACCTGAAGATATGGGTAGGTCAACGATGAAGTCAAGAGAAAGATGTTGCCAAGGATGAGAAGGAATGGGCATTGTAATGAGAGTGCCATAAGGCACTGAATTGCTTGCCTTGGATGTGGTACAAACGGTGCAGGTCTTTACATAATCCTTTATGGACTTTCCCATTGATGGCCACCAATACGTCCTGCTGATGGATTCTCTTGTTCTTCTTTCTCCTGGATGTCCTGCTAGGGGAGCCTCATGATGTAATTGTAACAGTAAAGGTCTCAGCGTTTGTGGGACATAGACTTTCTCGTTGCAGATGAGTAAACCATTAGAATTTGAACGAAGGTTGTGAGTATTTACAAATTGGTCAGAGGGGTATGAATCTTTGAAAGCATTTAATAGATAAGGAGTTAATCCGATGAATTTCTAAAAGGGGATTATCGAGGAGACTCCAGGTTCATAATGTGGAGGGTCTTCTTTTCTTGATAGGGCATCAGCCTTTCCATTTTTCGACGATGGTCTGTATACTATATGAAAGTTAAATCGAGTGAAAAAGAGATTCCAACGCATTTGTCTTGCTGAGAGCGTTTTATTAGTTTGTAAGTAAGCAAGATTTTTATGATCCGTGAAGATAATGATGGGGTGTTTAGTTCCCTCAAGGAGGTGTCTCCAGTTTTCCAATGCCTTTTTTATAGCCAAGAGCTCCTTTTCTCCTATTGAATAATTTCTTTCCGGAGGAGTCAAGATCTTAGAATAGAAAGCCACGGGATACATGGGATCAGTGGGAGTGGACTTTTGTGAGAGTATTGCTCCTAAGGCGAAGTCCGAAGCGTCAACCTCAAGTATGTATTGGTATTCTGAATTGGGGAAACGGAGGATTGGTGCAGAAGTAATCTTCTGTTTGAGTTGATCAAATGCTTTTGAAGCTTCATTAGTCCAGAGGAATCTGGTTAGGGTGCTTGTCAGTAGTGTTAGGGGTTTGGCTATAGAAGAAAAGTTCTTAACAAATTTCCTATAATAATTTGCAAACCCCAAGAAACGTTGAAGCTGCTTTCTGTTTTTTGGGGTAACCCAGTTTCTGATGGCTTCAACTTTGTCATCCTGCATACTAATGCCACTTGGAGATATGGAATATCCCAGGAAGGTGATAGTGTCAGTGTGGAATTGACATTTTTCCAGTTTTGCATATAAGCTATGAGTGCGGAGTCTTGAGAGTACTCGCCTTACGTCCCTTATGTGATCTTCTATAGTACTGGAGTATACAAGAATGTCGTCAAGGTATATTACCAAACACACATCAAGTAGATCTCTGAAAACATCATTAATGAAGTGTTGGAAAGTTCCTGGGGTATTGCAGAGACCAAAAGGCATAACTAGGTACTCGAAGAGACCATACCTAGTTCTGAAGGCGGTCAACCATTCATCTCCCTTGCGGATTCTCACGAGATTGCAAGCACCTCTCAAGTCTAGTTTGGTGAATATGATGGCATGTTGGAGACGCTCTATCAATTCAGGAATCAGAGGAAGTGGGTATCTGTTTTTTATGGTACGAAGATTTAATTCCCTGTAATCGATGATGGGTCGTAGAGAACCGTCTTTGTTTTTTACAAAAAACATTCCTGCCCCAGCGGAGGAAGTTGAAGGACGGATGAAACCATTTTGGAGATTCTCCTCTAAATAAGTTTTGAGATGTTCTAATTCAGAAGTGGACAAAGGATACAACCGACCATAAGGAATTGATGAACCAGGTTTTATATCAATCGGACAATCGTAGATACGATGAGGTAGAAGTGTCTCTGCCTCCACTTTACTAAAGACATCTTCGTAATCGATGTAGCATTGTGGTATTGTGGGAATAATCGGCGTCACTGAACAACAAGTGGTTTTTTGAACACAATGTTGTTTACAGAAGGTAGAATCTAAATCAACTTTCAAAGTGTTCCAATGTATGGTAGGTTGATATTTTATGCACCATGCTAAACCTAGAACAACAGGAAAAAGAGGAGATGGTATGACATCAAACACTATTGACTCAGAGTGGCCAGATGGGGTAGTAACCAAGAGAGGAATGGTTTGATGTGTTATAGGACCACTTGATATGGAGGAACCATCAATAACTCTCACTGCAATTGGAATATGCTTTAACACACATGGTATTTTATTATTATTTACAATATCTACATTGAGAAAATTCCCATAGGCTCCTGTATCTATGATCGCTTCAGAGCGTAGGATTCGTTGTTCCCACTGTAAAGAGATAGAAAGTTTGCAGTAAGTGTGTATGGTCATAGGAGTTTGTGTAGCAGATAAAGAGAAACACTTACTTTTCTTTGCTTTTATGAGTAGAGGGCAGTCATCAACAGCATGGGAAGCACTAGCACAGTACATGCAGAGTGAGTTTAACCTCCTCCTGGTTCTTTCTTGTAGAGTCAATGGGGCTCTTGCTAAGCCGACATCCATAGGTTCAGGTCCTGATCTTGCTTGAGAGGAGAGAATAGAAGGTGGTGCTGGTCTTGGAATCGGATCCATATGACCCCTCTCTGATCTTCTCTCTCTTAACCTTCTGTCTATTTGTATGACGAGAAACATGAGTGCTTCCAGTGTTTTTGGTAAATCGGTACGTGTCAACTCATCTTTAATGTTCTCTGCTAGACCTAGGCGAAACTGATTGCGGAGAGCAATAGGGTTCCATTGAGAATCTCTGGCATACTGCTTAAAGTCAGTTATGTAATCCTCAACGTAACGTTTACCTTGTCTCAAATTCCTCATAGAGGTCTCTGCTGATAACTGGGCATCGGAATCTAGGTAAAGCTCATCCATCTGGGTAAAGAATTCATCCAGAGATCCTAGGATAGGTTGGTTAGTTTCAAATGAAGCATCTGCCCACACCCGGGGTTCACCCCTAAGAAAAGAGATAACTGTAAGGACTTTGACCCTTTCCGTGCAGTAGGTCTTTGGTTTCAATCCAAACAGTAACTGACATGCTGTTTTGAACTGGGGGTAATTTTTCCTGTTACCAGAAAAGGGTTCTGGAAGGGAGACAGTTGGTTCTGGGATTGGTTCTGGTTTTGGAGTAATGGAATCACGTATTATTCTCCTTAATGATTGGTTTTCCTGATCTAATTCTCTTATTGCTATGCCCATTTGGTCAACTCTCTGGGAAAGAGCATAGACAAACTGAGGTAAATCTACTGGATCTGTTGTCATTTTCTGGCTTAGTAATATGTCAGGGTTTTTCCCAAGCGTGAGTAACTACTATTCGTGAGAGAGTTAACAAATCACAGCTGTAGATTTATGGTTGTTTGTACCACTCATGAAGTAACTATTGGTATTGCAAAACAATAGCTTTAAGCATGAGTGAAATATTCTTTTTTGTAGAATCAGATTGAAGATATACAATATTCAATCCTAATTTGACTTGAGTGCTATGGCAGATTATAGTGCTAGCTTGAACTGATAGAGAGGAGATGTAGTCAGGATAATCATACAACTCTTGAGGTGATTGTCTGAAATAATTATGATACAGTCAGTGCCTGACCGGGAAACTCTCCTTTTATCACCCGTTGTCTCTTATTAAGGATAAAGTCAAATGTACTGCTGAAGTGATTCAGGGTTAAATAGGTGCAGCTTACCTGAACAGCGTTTACTAGGAATGTCTGTATGATCAGGTTGCTGTTGTCTGACAGCGTATCTCACTGAAACTGTCTTGGCTGTGGCTGGAGTTTCTGCAGCGCGGAGGTTAGTGGGCGTGAGTGCACTGAGTAGGAGAGTGACAGGTGACGTCAGACGCCGGTCCTCACTTTACTTTTTAGAAAGTCCTTAGATTAAGTGAAGAAGCAATGCGGTAAGTTTGTTATCCACACATGAGAGTTGGACTGGGATAGTATCCGGGAAGGATGGTTTTTATACTGTTGATTCCAATAGGAAATATAAGCAACTTGCAGAGCGGGTATTCCGGTGAATAATTCACAAATGGATTAGACAAGGCAAGCAGGGAGAGTTCTGTGAAAGTACAACGAGTACTTCTTCTAGGAATAAGTGTAATCAGATTTCTGGTAGTGATTATCTGAAGGGAGCTCAGAGTATAGACTGTTATCATGGAGTCTTAACAAATTACTAAGCACTAGGAACAGGGCATAGGTTAGTTTTATAGATTCAAAATGAGGCTGATGTCAGAGAAGGAGGGAATAGAACAGATTCCTGACAATACGTTTCCATTCACTTTCTCACTACTGAAATTAAACTCTCATGCGTGTGGTTATCTGAGGTTTCCCTACTATAATGAGGTTCTACATTTGCAATGCTCTAATCATCTGAAACAACTCCTGTCAACGATAATTGGTTATAAAGATCAGCTAATGATACAGAAAGCCCAGATCATGAGGGAATTAAAATGTTAGGCATTTAGTCATTTTTTGAGGGTCTGCAGCCAGTTGAGAACTCAAAATAGTTGCCATTTCCTAATCACAGGTGTAGAAACCGTGGTATTGCAAGAGAGCTGTCTTTAATCAGGCTGAAACTTGCACAAATTACATCCTAATAAGATGCACCTTTTTGTAGTAAATTACCAGAAAATAATAGCAGCTGTCACTTCTTGAAAAATCACTCTTCATTTCCATCTAGCGCTTTCCTCATTATCCTCTTTGTGTACCAAGACCTATTCAACTAGTTATTATTATTACTTCCTGACCTCTACGCAAACACAGCAGTGAATATGTTCATTTGCTTTAATATTTCTGGCTCTCTGGAAACTGTCTGTGGGAAGGGTAACCAAAATGGCTGCATACTGGAGCTTCCTCTCCAAATGAGTGTGCATGGAGAAAGAAGACACCATAACCAAACCAGGCAGCTGTGACTCAAAGACAGTACCTCAGACTAGAGCAGAAGAGAGGTCTGGTCTTCTGGTTGTCTCATGCTGAGGTGACAAAGCTATGAGAGGTGTGAGAGATGGATACATTGGTTCAACATCTCAATTCTAAAACTCTGTGTGGCTAATATTAGCGCTCAGTTAATGCATGAACTGTCAAAGCTGATTCAAAGATAAATTGGTGCACATCTACTTACAAATATAGACAAAAACATTTTTAAATGCTGCAATTTTTTTTTTCTTAATCATCTGTGCTTTTATGTTTAAATTGAGATCTTAGTCACAATATGGCTGTATTCTGGCCAGCTTACAATCTCTGCCTTTATGGTTGAATCCCTGGCTATATATACATCTCCTAATACACTATCATAAGAACGGAGCCCTGACGGTGTCATGAAGATTTTTTTTTAACAAATCTTTACCTCGCTGTAATACACCATTCTCACAATTTAATAAATAAATATTAAAGTGTCTCCACAATTTAACTATTCCCCCCAAATAATGTAGTTACATCGTGCGCACAAATGAACTATTTTGTGTGCACAATGTAACTGTAGAATGAGGATGCCAGTCTCCGTCTTCCTCAGGCGTGCCGTATCCGAGATCACATTAATTGTACTCTGACTCAATCTCTCTCTGGGGCACATTCACAAGCCACTCTCTGCATGCCTTGCCACTGCTTGTGTTTGCCTGCTACGCCTGTGCCTCTGTAACAATATTGAGAGCGCAGTGGCTTGTGAACGTGCCCCAGAGAGAGAGCAAGTCAGGGTACAATTCACACGATCTGGGATATGTCCCGCCTAAGGAAGGAGACCGGCACCCTCATTATACGGTTACATTGTGCGCACAATTTAAACCCACCTTTTGAGATAAATAGTTGAATTGTAATAAAAGGAAGACTGACATCTTTCACACTCTACTCAAGCTCAGGCGGTTATGTACGAAGCCTCTCTGGTGTCATGAGAAAGAAAATGAAATAAATCGTTACCTCGCTGTAATACCGCTGTGAGCCCAATGACAAACACTGTGAGCGCGGTCTATTACAGGGAGGGAACAATTTATTTCATTTTCCAGAAGTGGAGTAGTATTTAAAGCTCACGCGCTAACAGCGCTAGAAGTAAGCTTTTTGCGCGCATCAGCTAGCTCTCATATTACAAGCTGAAAGTAAAACGTTTTCGCTCGTGCACTAACCCAATGTGCACAAGAAGCTGAAGTTAGAATATCGTAATCTCGTTAACGTATTCCTCCATAGAAGTCAATGGAGCAAAAAAAGTGTGTGTGTGTGTGTGGGGGGGGGGGGGGGGGGGGGGGGGGGGAACACCCTACTCACCTGCAAACCCGATCGCATATTCTCAAATGTGATTTCTCATGAAAATAATAATATTTCCCATTCTAATGTTCTTCACATAGCAGAATATGTTCTATATATTCATAAATACACATTTGTACATATAGCTAATATTCTTTTGGTAACATATATATCTATACCTATATATATATATATACAGTATACACAGTATATAGGATATATATACAGATATATATATAGGAATATCTATTTATAATTGTGCATAACATTACAATGTGAAATATTTACAGTAAATACACAGTATAACACTTTATTCAATATGAATATTGCATAAATGTGCTTTTACATGTTTTCATCTGCTTAACTGCAAAGGACACAAATGCAATTATATAAATGTCTATATACGTGACTGTACATATGTATTTAAGTGTTTATATGTGTATATATGTCTGTAAATATGTATTTAAGTGTTTATATGTGTATATATGCCTGTAAATACATTTATACACATATAGCTACATATATACACACATATATACATACATATACATATATACACACATATATACATACATATAAATATATACACACATATATACATACATATAAATATATACACACATCTATACATACATATAAATATATACACACATCTATACATACATATACATATATACACACATCTATACATACATATAAATATATACACACATATATACACACATATACATATATACACACATATATACATACATATACATATATACACACATATATACATACATATACATATATACACACATATATACATACATATACATATATACACACATGTATACATACATACACATATATACACACATATATACATACATATATATACACACATATATACATACATATAAATATATAAACACATATATACATACATATACATATATACACACATATATACATACATATACATATATACACACATATATACATACATATAAATATATATACACATATATACATACATATACATATATACACACATATATACATACATATACATATATACACACATATATACATACATATACATATATACACACATATATACATACATATACATATATACACACATATATACATACATATAAATATATACACACATATATACATACATATAAATATATACACACATATATACATACATATAAATATATACACACATATATACATACATATAAATATATACACACATATATACATACATATAAATATATACACACATATATACATACATATACATATATACACACATATATACATACATATACATATATACATATACATATACATATATACACACATATATACATAAATATATACACAAATATATATACATACATATACATATATACACACATATATACATACATATACATATATACACACATATATACATACACATACATATATACACACATATATACATACATATACATATATACACACATATATACATACATATAAATATATACACACATATATACATACATATACATATATACATACATATACATATATACACACATATATACATACATATATACACACATATATACATATACATATATGCACACATATATACATAAATATATACACACATATATACATAAATATATACACACATATATACATACATATACATATATACACACATATATACATACATATACATATATACACACACATATATACATACATATACATATATACACACATATATACATACATATAAATATATACACACATATATACATACATATACATATATACACACATATATACATACATATACATATATACACACATATATACATACATATAAATATATACACACATATATATACATACATATACATATACATATACATATACACACATATATACATACATATAAATATATATACACATATATACATACATATCCATATATACATACATATAAATATATACACACATATATACACACATATATACATACATATAAATATATACACACATATATACATACATATACATATATACACACATATATACATACATATACATATATACACACATATATACATACATATAAATATATACTCACATATATACATACATATAAATATATACACACATATACATACATACATATACATATACATATATACATACATACATATACATATACATATATACACACATATATACACACATATACATATATACACACATATATACATACATATACATATATACACACATATATACATACATATACATATATATACACATATATACATACATATACATATATACACACACATATATACATACATATACATATATACACACGTATATACATACATATACATATATACACACATATATACATACATATACATATATACACACATATATACATACATATACATATATACACACATATATACATACATATACATATATACACACACATATACATACATATAAATATATACACACATATATACATACATATAAATATATACACACATATATACATACATATAAATATATACACACATATATACATACATATAAATATATACACACATATATACATACATATACATATATACACACATATATACATACATATAAATATATACACACATATATACATACATATACATATATACACACATATATACATACATATACACACATATATACACACATATATACATATACATATACATATATACACACATATATACATAAATATATACACACATATATACATACATATACATATATACACACATATATACATACATATACATATATACACACATATATATATACACACATATATACATACATATACATATATACACACATATATACATACATATAAATATATACACACATATATACATACATATATACATACATATACATATATACACACATATATACATACATATATACACACATATATACATACATATATACACACATATATACATATACATATACATATATACAAACATATATACATAAATATATACACACATATATACATAAATATATACACACATATATACATACATATACATATATACACACATATATACATACATATACATATATACACACATATATACATACATATACATATATACACACATATATACATACATATATAGACACATATATACATATAAATATATAGACACATATATACATACATATACATATATACACACATATATACATACATATACATATATACACACACATATATACATACATATAAATATATACACACATATATACATACATATACATATATACACACATATATACATACATATACATATATACACACATATATACATACATATAAATATATACACACATATATACATACATATAAATATATACACACATATATACATACATATACATATATACACACATATATACATACATATAAATATATACACATATATATATACATACATATACATATACATATATACACACATATATACATACATATAAATATATATACACATATATACATACATATCCATATATACATACATATAAGTATATATAAATATATACACACATATATACATATATATACATATATACACACATATATACATACATATAAATATATACACACATATATACATACATATACATATATATACACACATATATACATACATATACATATATACACACATATATACATACATATAAATATATACACACATATATACATACATATAAATATATACACACATATATACATACATACATATACATATACATATATACATACATACATATACATATACATATATACACACATATATACACACATATACATATATACACACATATACATATATACACACATATATACATACATATACATATATACACACA